>NC_133139.1:9329180-9629180 GCF_048418815.1 Hemitrygon akajei | reverse complement strand
CCGCAAAAGAGGCTCGAGGATGGTATGTTGCCTCCTTGGTGCAAGGGTCAAGGATGTCTCTGAGTGGCTGCAGGACATTCTTGAATGGGAGGGTGAACAGCCAGTGGTCGTGGTGCACATAGGTACCAACGATATAGGTAAAAAAACGGGATGAGTTCCTACAAGGTGAATTTAGGGAGTTAGGAGATAAACTAAAAAGTAGGACCACAAAGGTAATAATCTCTGGATTATTACCAGTGCCACGTGCTAGTCAGAGTAGAAATAGGAGGATATTTCAGATGAATACGTGGCTTGAAAAATGGTGCAAGCGGGAGGGATTCAAATTTCTGGGGCATTGGAACCAGTTCTGGGGGAGGTGGGACCGGTATAAACAGGATGGTCTGCACCTGGGCTGGACTGGAACCAATGTCCTAAGGGGAGCGTTTGCTACTGCTGTTCAGGAGGCTTTAAACTAATGTGGCAGGGGGATGGGAACAAGTGCAGAGAGACAGAGGGGTGTAAAATGAGGGTAGAAGCAAAAAGTAGTAAGGTGAAAAGTAAAAGTGGCAGGCAGGCAAATCCAGGGCAAAAAGCAAAAAGGGCCACTTTTCAACATAATTGTGTAAGGGCTAAGAGTGTTGTAAAAACAAGCCTGAAGGCTTTGTGTGTCAATGCGAGGAGCAATCGTAACAAGGTGGATGAATTGAATGTGCAGATAGTTATTAATGAATATGATATAGTTGGGATCACAGAGACATGGCTCCAGGGTGACCAAGATGGGAGCTCAACATGCAGGGATATTCAATATTCAGGAGGGATAGACAGGAAAGAAAAGGAGGTGGGGTAGCATTGCTGGTTAGAGAGGAGATTAACGCAATAGAAAGGAAGGACATTAGAAAGGAATCGATGTGGGTAGAGCTGCATAACACTAAGGGGCAGAAAGTGCTGGTGTGAGTTGTGTACAGGCCGCCTAACAGTAGTAGTGAGGTTGGGGATGGCATTAAACAGGAAATTAGAAATGCGTGCAAAAAAGGAACAGTAGTTATAATGGGTGACTTCAATCTACATATAGATTGGAATGTATGCGGGATGGTTTTCTGAACCAACATGTCGAGGAACCAACTAGAAAGCAGGCCATTCTAGATTGGGTATTGAGCAATGAGGAAGGGTTAGTTAGCAATCTTGTCGTGCGAGGCCTCTTGGGTTAGAGTAACAATAATATGGTGGAATTCTTCATTAAGATGGGGAGTGACATAGTTAATTCAGAAACAAAGAACTTAAAGAAGGGTAACTTTGAAGGTATGAGACGTGAATTAGCTAAGATAGACTGGCAAATGATACTTAAAGGGTTGACGGTGGATATGCAATTGCAAGCATTTAAAGATCGCATGGATGAACTACAACAATTGTTCATCCCAGTTTGGCAAAAGAATAAACCAGGGAAGGTAGTGCACCCGTGGCTGACAAGGGAAATTAGGGATAGTATCAAGTCCAAAGAAGAAACATATAAATTAGCAAAAAAAAGCGGCACACCTGAGGACTGAGAGAAATTCAGAGACCAGCAGAGGAAGACAAAGGGCTTAATTAGGAAAGGGAAAAAGGATTATCAGAGAAAGCTGGCAGGGAACATAAAAACTGACTGTAAAAGCTTTTATAGATATGTGAAAAGAAAAAGATTGGTCAAGACAAATGTAGGTCCTTTACAGTCAGAAACAGGTGAATTGATCATAGGGAACAAAGACATGGCAGACCAATTGAATAACTACTTTGGTTCTGTCTTCACTAAGGAGGACATAAATAATCTTCCAGAAATAGTAAGGGACTGAGGGTCTAGTGAGATGGAGGAACTGAGGGAAATATATGTTAGTAGGGAAGTGGTGTTAGGTAAATTGAAGGGATTAAAGGCAGACAAATCCCCAGGGCCAGATGGTCTGCATCCCAGAGTGCTTAAGGAAGTAGCCCAAGAAATAGTGGATGCATTAGTGATAATTTTTCAAAACTCCTTAGATTCTGAGGATTGGAGAGTGGCTAATGTAACCCCATTTTTTTAAAAAGAAGGGAGAGAGAAACCGGGGAATTATAGACCGGTTAGTCTGACATCGGTGGTGGAGAAAATGCTGGAGTAGGTTATCAAAGATGTGATAACAGCACATTTGGAAAGAGGTGAAATCATCGGAGAAAGTCAGCATGGATTTGTGAAAGGAAAATCATGTCTGACGAATCTTATAGAATTTTTTGAAGATGTAACTAGTAGAGTGGATAGGGGAGAGCCAGTGGATGTGGTATATTTAGATTTTCAAAAGGCTTTTGACAAGGTCCCACACAGGAGATTAGTGTGCAAACTTAAAGCACACGGTATTGGGGGTATGGTATTGATGTGGATAGAGAATTGGTTGGCAGACAGGAAGCAAAGAGTGGGAGTAAACGGGACCTTTTCAGAATGGCAGGCAGTGACTAGTGGGGTACCGCAAGGCTCAGTGCTGGGACCCCAGTTGTTTACAATATATATTAATGATTTAGACAAGGGAATTAAATGCAGCATCTCCAAGTTTGCGGATGACACAAAGCTGGGCGGCGGTGTTAGCTGTGAGGAGGATGCTAAGAGGATGCAGGGTGACTTGGATAGGTTAGGTGAGTGGGCAAATTCATGGCAGATGCAATTTAATGTGGATAAATGTGAGGTTATCCACTTTGATTGCAAGAACAGGAAAACAGACTATTATCTGAATAGTGGCCGATTAGGAAAAGGGGAGGTGCAACGAGACCTGGGTGTCATTGTACACCAGTCATTGAAGGTGGGCATGCAGGTACAGCAGGCGGTGAAAAAGGCAAATGGTATGTTGGTATTCATAGCAAAAGGATTTGAGTACAGGAGCAGGGAGGTTCTACTGCAGTTGTACAAGGCCTTGGTGAGACCGCACCTAGAGTATTGTGTGCAGTTTTGGTCCCCTAATCTGAGGAAAGACATTCTTGCCATAGAGGGAGTACAGAGAAGGTTCACCAGATTGATTCCTGGGATGGCAGGACTTTCATATGAAGAAAGACTGGATCGACTAGGCTTATACCTGGAACTTAGAAGATTGAGGGGGGATCTTATTGAAACGTATAAAATTCTAAAGGGATTGGACAGGCTAGATACAGGAAGATTGTTTCCGATGTTGGGGAAGTCCAGAATGAGGGGTCACAGTTTAAGGATAAGGGGAAGCCTTTTAGGACTGAGATGAGGAAAAACTTCTTCACACAGAGAGTGGTGAATCTGTGGAATTCTCTGCCACAGGAAACAGTTGAGGCCGGTTCTTTGGTTATATTTAAGAGGAAGTTAGATATGGCCCTTGTGGCTAAAGGGATCGGGGGTATGGAGAGAAAGCAGGTACAGGGTTTTGAGTTGGATGATCAGCCATGATCATACTGAATGGTGGTGCAGGCTCAAAGGGCCGAATGGCCTACTCCTGCACCTATTTTCTATGTTTCTATATGTTTAAGACAACCAACATATTGGTGTTGTGGTGAAGGACTGCATGTCTTAGGTTCTTCTGCCACAAGACATAGAGGATCTCAGCTCAGGTTAGAAGCCTCGCTAACACCTGAAGTTTGTTCCAATCCTGGAGGTCACAAGAGTGGCAACGATGCCCTGTAGACAAAATAATGCACACTCTACCAATGTATATGGGTGGCAGGGTGGAGATACATCTCTACCAAAAGGAGATGTAAGGCGCTCCTTCCCTCCACTAGCCTGCAGCTCACCCTTGGGGAAGGTGTAGCATCTGCTTAGCCCCCTGATCAGGGTCATGTGAAGCCATGGGAGCAGGTGGTTGATGGTTGTATGAGCAGCTGGTGCATCTCAAAGCCCTGGTTATGTGACATGGATGCCAGGCAGGCAATCTCTGAAGAGTATTTATAATGGCTGGGGTTCTCCATCCTATAAAGACACTGGCCAGAAGCAGGCAATGGCAAACCACTTCTGTAAAAAAATTTGCCAAGAACAATCATGGTCAAAGACCATGATCACTCCCATCATACAACACAACACATAATAATGATGATGATCAATGAATAGAACAAATAATACTGTATATAACTTGATATGGGGATTGGGTTATGTGGATTTTTCTCATGAACATTACTAACCATTAATTTTGAGTGAGAATAATATTCTGTGTATGTTCTCCTTTGAATTGCTTTCACTACCTTCAGAAGGTAATTTTGGCCAGTTATACTTCACTAGAATGTCAAATTTTTACTGGAAGGCACCTTTAACCTTTAGCTTGTGCATTTTCCAAAACAAGTTTACTGTGCTTTTTGAAAAGAAATTTGTTTACTCAGCACCTGGGGGTAAATTACCCAATATTTCCCTCCCATTGTGACACCTCCCATCAACTTTTCATGCTTCTATAAAGTTCACCAGCAAGTTTTATAGTGCCAAAGTGTTGGAGTCAAACTACAGGGAAACAGGCCACTTGGCCCATCACTGACTAGTAGGCACCCACTTATATTAATCCCATCTTCCAGTACTTAGTCCTTAGCTACCTATACCTAGACAATTCAAGTGTTCATCTAGAGCAGGGGTTCCCAACCTTTTTATGCCATGGACCAAAACCATTACGCAAGGGGTCTGTGGACCCCAGGTTAGGAACCCCTGGTCTAGAGACTTCTCAAATGCTGACAGCTACTCTGGTTTCACCATGCTCTCCAGCAGTGTGTTCTAGGTACTCACCACTCTCTGGCTGAAAGTGGTTCCCCTCAGATCCTATCTAAATCTCTAAATTTAGATACAAAATCTATATCCTCAGATCTTATCTACCTCTGATAATGGGAAATTTTCCCCGTCGTCGACCCTCTCATTTTGTTCTGTTCCTAACTCCTTCTTTGGTCTGTGAACACTGATGCAAATATGTTGAAGCAGCAACTGTGAATGCTCTGAATACTTCTCCATTTGGACAGGAGAGGACCAATCCTTAACCATTCAGAACTCATTTATACCAGCAGACAAATGTAATCCAGTTTGGTCATCGAAAAGAGACGAGCATTGTTAGCTAAAGATACAGATTTGCTTTATTTGTCACATGTACATCAAAACATACAGGGAAATGCGTTGTTTGGTCAACGGCCAGCAACCTCTGAGGATTGTGGTGGGGGAAGCCCACAATGCCGCTATGCTTAAAGCACAAAAATAACATGCTAACCCTAACCCATTGATTTTGTTTTGGAATGTGGGAGCAACCCGGAGGAAATCCACGCATTTACAGGGGGATCACAAAGTCCCTACAGTCAGCGATGGAATTGATTCTAGGTTGCTGGCACTATAAATACTGTTATGCTAACTGCTGCACTACAATGCTATCCCATCATCATTACATCATTTCAGCTATACTACAGACAGGCAAGATAACTTTGTTTTGAAGCCTAATTTCTAACTTAAAGTGAAATGCTGTTTCTGTTGAATGGTGGTATATTTCCTGATTCTGTTACACATGTTATCATCATCTTGTGCCATGTCATATGACATCATCATTGTGTGCCATGTCATATGACATAGACAATCACGGTCTCATGACCATGATTGTTCTTGGCAAATTCTTCTACAGAAGTGGTTTGCCATTGCCTTCTTCTGGGCAGTGTCGTTACAAGGTGGGTGACCCCAGCCATTATCAATACTCTTCAGAGTTTGTCTGCCTGGTGTCAGTGGTAACATCACCAGGACTTGTGACATGCACCATCTGCTCATATGACCATCCACCACCTGCTCCCATGACTTCACGTGACCCTGGTCGTGGGGAGTTGGTGGGGGGGGGGGGGGGTTCTAAGCAGGTGTTACGTTTTGCCCAAGGGTGACTGGCAGGCTAGCGGAAAGTAGGATCACCTTACACCTCCTTCGGTGGAGATGCATTTCACCCCCGCCTCCTGCTCTGTTACACTAGGGATATCAAATGTACCCTCAGGTCATAAACTCTTCTGCTAATGGAAAATACCATCACTACATCTGAGGAATTTCAGTTCCATTATTGAATGAGATATATGTAGGACTATTTAATTTTGTAAATATCTGTGAAATCTGTGGAATTTTTTGCCACAGGCAGCTGTGGAGACCAAGTCATTGGGTATATTAAAGGCAGAGGTTGATAAATTCTTGATTAATCAGGGCATGAAGAGATATAGGGAGAAGGCGGGACATTGGGGCAGAGAGGGAAATGGATCAGCCATGATGTAATGGCAGAGCAGACTCGATGGGCCAAATGGCCTAATTCTGCTCCTATATCTTATGGTCTTACGGTCTTAGGCTTTTATAAAGAAGATTGCAAAACCATTGGAAAGAGTTAAAATCTCATCTGGTTCAAAATTCAAAGTAAATTCATTATCAAAGTACATACAAGACACAATATACAACCCTGAAATTAATCTTCTTGCAGGCATACTCAATAAATCCATAATAGAATTAATGAAAGACCACACCAGCTTGGGTGTTTAACCAGTGTGTAAAAGACAACAAACTGTGCAAGTACAAAAAGAAAGGAATAATAATACTGAATAAATAATATGTATCGAGAACATGAGATAAAGAGTCCTTGAAAGTAATTCCATAGGTGTGGGATGGAGCAAGTGAAGTGGAGTGAAGTTATCTCCTTTAGTTCAAGAGCCTGATTGTGTGGGTTGTGAGATTCCTGTACCACCTTCTTGATGTCAACAAGAAGAAGAGAGCATGACCTGGGTGATGGAAGAAGAACACTGCTTTCCTGCGGCAACACTCCATGTAGATGTGCTCAGTGGTAGGGAGGCCTTAACCTGTAATGGACTGGTGAACCCTCTTTCACTGGTGACAGAAAGAAATTCCAGCAATATTGATACTCTACATGCCTCCAGTAATTTGATTTATCCTAAAATGCCCTCTGACAAGGCATCGCCAGCCAATTCCAGGGCAATGGATAGGCAATATTGCCAGACTTGCAAAAGGTATCCATATCAAATAAAACAAAATCATCAGCAGATTTTTCATATTTGCTCAATACAAATGGTTTTAGTTGCAGAAGTGTGAGGCATATAGGCAAATCAAATAGAAGTAGCTACCCCTCCCCGGATGTAATTCATTTTTTAAAATATCCTCTGTAGTAAGCTCGAGGAACATCAAAGGAATCTGTGCTCTCAGATATGAGTGTTGCGACACAAGTCCCTGTATGGAAGGGAGACTGAAAACAGAAAATAGAAAGATGGTATTATAGATAAAAACTAGGCCAATTTAGATTGCAGTTTTGTGGTTTGACATGTTACATTGATGTTTATAAAGTATAAAACAACAGGCTCTGAAGATGCTGGAAATCCAGAGGAACAAATGCAAAACACTGGAGGAACTCAGCAGGCCAGGCAGCATCCATGGAAAGGAATGAACAGTGAACCCTTATATTTCCTTAAACACTGGTACTTATATTCAGATAGTTTTACCATCTTCGTATCTTTTAAGGTTTGGTTTTCAATAAGCTCTGGAAAATTTCTGAGACCTGAGATATGAGAGGAAGGTGGATTATTAATAAATTAATTAGCAATGCAAAATGAAATTATGATACAATTAGTCATAATGTATGGCTTAGCTTATGAAGGAATAGTGGGGTCTTTGAATATTATATGTACAAACTGATTGATGAAACAAACACAAAATGCTAGAGGAACTCAGCAGGTCAGACAGCATTTATGGAGAGGAATGGACAGTCAGTATTTTTGGCTGGGATCCCTCATCAGTAAAGATCCTAACTTGCTATTTGGATCTATTTACTTACTGTATTACAGTTTGCACTTAATGGCAAGAATCACTGAACAGGAGGTACGGGAGCATTATGTCCCACTTTGCCAGGTTCAGGAACAGTTATTATCCTTCAGCCATCAGGCTCCTGAACCAACGTGAATAACTTCACTCACCTCAACTCTGAACTGATTTCACAACCTAATTGACTTCACAACACAACTGACTTCACAACTCATGTTGTCAGAATATTTATTTTTTATTTGCATGACTTGTCTTCTTTCTCACATTGGTTGTTTGTCAGTCTTCGTTTCTGTCTCGTTTTACACAAGTTCTATTGTATTTCTTTCCTTTCCTGTAAATGCCTGCAAGAAAATGAATCTCAAGGTAGGATAATGACGATATATATGTACTTTAATAATAAATGTACAATGACTTTGACATTGACTAATCTAACTATGCACAAAGCATGCCCGGTAAGAATATGATCTTTAAAGACCAGGCAATGTAATCCAAATTATTTCTTGGTTCATTCCATTTACATTCTGTTGGGTTTAAAAAGAAAGTATTTGAAGACAGGGGAAAGACGAGGGAATGTTGTGTTTGTTGCCAGCCCTATCTACTCAACATAAAGGACCAGAGATAACTACAACGTGAAATCTGCAGCTCAGAGAAGCATCAGTATCACCAGGTGTACGGCCTTGTGCTTGTGCCAATTGACAAACTTCTGCTGTGGGAAGAGAAGCCTTATGAACACCTCAGTACTATCTGCTGGCAAGCGTCACTGTAGCAACACCAATCCATCTTTCTGTGGAAGGTGTGATTCAAAGCAAAAGTTGAAAATAGTATCATGAATTTTAAATAGCCTGATCTAGCTTGCAGCTTTGTGGACTGATAAGTTGCACAAGTGTTTTCTAAAGAGTGCTTCTCCCTTCAAAAGGAAATTATTTATGGAGATGATGATGGGCTTAAAATTAAAAGCAATGCATCATTGTATTTACTAGACAAGTGGAGGGGGGCAATGGTAGTGTAATGGTTAGCGTGACACTGTTACAGTTTGGGGCATTGGAGTTTGGAGTTCAATTCCACTGCTGTTTGTAAGAAGTTTGTATGTTTCTCCCGTGAATGTGTGGGCTTCCTCCAGGTGCTCCAGTTTCCTCCCACAGTCCAAAGACTGGTTAGTAGGTTAATTGGTCATTGTAAATTGCCCTGTGATTAGGCTAGTGTTAAATAGGTGGGTTGTTGGGCAAGAAGGGCCTGTATCTCTGCATAAGTAAATAACCATGTGGATTCAGAGCAGGTGTAAGCCAACTGGCCTCTCAAGCCTCCTCCAACATTTAATAAGTACAAGGCTGATCAGGTTGAAACCTCAATTTTATATTCCCCATCTACCCTTGGTAAACTTCAACCTCGTCTGCTTAACAAATGTCACTACCTTAGAAATATTCAAAGACTGCTTTCACCACCCCTTGAGGAAGAGAGTTGCACAAATTCAGATTCAGATTTATTTATCACGTGTACATAAAACATACTGTGAAATGCGATGTTTGGGTAAACAACCAACAAAACCTAAGGATGTGCTAGGGACAGGCCGCAGGTGTCACCACACATCTCGGCACCAACATAGCACGTCCCCAAAGTTCAGCAGAACAACACAAGCAGCAGCAGTAATAAAACAGAACAAAACAGCAACAGCAGAACTGACCCCTTTCCCACACTCCCACTCACACACACAGACAGGCCTCCAACCCCAGGGCAGGCCACCTCTAGGCCTCCAATCCACAGCCCAGGCTCTCAGACACGTACACCTTGGGCCTTCGACTACCCGTGAATACGCCCACAGAGACTTGTGAATTTGGCATTGGTTTTGGTCTATTATTGTCACACGGACCGAGATACAGTGAAAAGCTTGTCTTGCATACTGTTCACACAACACACACAAAATGCTGGAGGAACTCAGCAGGCCAGGCAGCGTGTATGGAAAAGAGTACAGTCGATGTTTTGGGTCAAGACCCTTAGGCAGGACTGGTGATAAAGTTATCCTTTAGTTTGCAATTTTTTTTTAATCAGCTGATCAGATGGAAGTTTGGAATCCATAGTCCAGGTGAGTTGTCTGGTTCTATTTCAATTGTGATATCCCACGGCAGCTGAGGGTAGGAGAGGCATGTCCAGGCATTGGCATTTAGCAAGAGAATTCCAATACAGTGCATCCTGTTGGCAGCATGGAAAAACCATTGGAAAGGAACTTGAAGGGAACGAAGCAGTCCGCTGGAGGAACTCAGTGGGCCAAGCAGCATCTGTGGGGTGGGGGAAGGAATGGTCAATATCTTTGATTGAAATACTACATCAAGAACTTAGAGGGATCTGGGTTGTGTAGTTGTCCAGAGATGGAAGGAAAGGAGGAAATAAATCAAATTCGGAGAAGCAGAAGAAAGATGGTTGGGAACTGAAAAATAAATATGGTTAGAGGAAAAAAGAGATCATAGAGTCATGGAAACAGGCTTTGTGCCCACCAAGTGCATACAAAACGTTGACCATTTACTTTAATATTATATTATTTTGTTATGTTATTAGAATATTATATACAATAATAAAATAAAATAGCGTATTGCAATAATACATGGAAGTCAAAGCCTGGAGATGGGAGACTGGAGTTATAGGACTGTCCATGTATGTGGGTGGGGGGGGGGGGGAGGGAGGAAAGGGACTTGTTTTGCTGTTTTTTTTGTTTCCTGTTGTGTTCTGTGTTGTTCTGCCGAGCGCTGTGGGCATGCTATGTTGCCGCCTGACCTGTGAGCTGACCTCAGCACGTCCTTAGATGTTGGCTGTAAATACATTTCACTGTATGTTAACACATATATGTGATAAGCAAATCGGGATCTGAATTGGAATCTAATCCCATTTACAAAAATTCTTCTCATCTCATTAACTCTTCCCCCCATTCTACCATGGTGGGGCAATTTACCATCAATTCACCAGCCCACACAACTTTGGGGAGTGCGCAGAAACTAGAGCACCCACATAGTCACAGGGAGAACATGCAAACTCCACGCAGACAGCATCCAAGGTCAGGATTGAACCCAGTTCTGGGACACTGTGAAGCCTTATCTCTACCCACTGAGCCTGATATGTACTGGTGGAAAAGCTAAACTGTAATCTCTACTCTAGGCAATCCTCAGATGTAATAATTTCTTATTTAATGGTATTTGTAAACCAGTGAAAATATATGCACAGCTTGAATTCATTTGTAAATGGCATTGACTGCGACATTACACACTTCGGGAACAGCAGCTTACAGAAGTGATAATTAAAGCTAAAAATACTGTATGTTGCAGCTGGGTGTCCTTACTCAGGTTATCTGGAGCCAACTTGGAAAATTAAACAATTGGTTTCACAGAGCAAAGTAAAAAGATAAATATGAAGATAAGCTTCATTTGTCACCTTTACATATCAACCTGCGAAGCCACATTCAGCAAGCTATGAACTTGGACCCCAAGGTCCCTCTGCTCATCAACACTGTTAAGAGTCTTAACTTTTCACTTCTGTAAAACATACTATGAAATGTGTCATTTGCATAAAATCAAATCAGAAAGGATTGTGCTGTGCGGCCCACAAATATTGCCACACTTCCGGTGTCAACATAGCTATGCCTATATAGCTCACTAACCCTGACAAAACATCTTTGGAATGTGGGAGGAAACCAGAGCACACGGAGGAAACCCACACAGTCATGGAGAGAAGGTAAACATTCCTCAAAGACACTGTCGTGAATCGAACCCCGATCTTACAGCTGATGCTGAAAAACAATTGTGCTAACCACTATGTTACTGTGCCACACCATTTTAAAAAGTCTTTTTTTAATGTAAAAGCATTTTAGACAGTCTTCCGCTGATAATCATACCTAATTATAGAACTTCGCTTGTTTTAATCTTTGTATGTTGACATATGCTTGTGGTAAATTAAGGCATCATTAATGTTTGTTTAAGTTGTACAGATGTTGTTGCAAAAGGGGTGGAATTCAGAAAGTTAACCTACCAAGGGGAGGTGAGGGAAATTACAATGAAGAATAAGAGACAGAGGACATGATGCTTTAGAGCTGAATAGCTTATATTGGTAAAAGATCAAGATTAGGTTTTTTTGGCACATGAGCATCAAAACATACATTGAAGTGTGTTGGTTGTGCAATGTCCAGCTCGGTCCGAGGATGTGTTGGGAGCAGCCTGCGAGTGTGCCACACTTCCAGTGCCCGCATCTCACTGATCCTAACCCTTATGTCTCTAGAAGGTGGGAGGACCCCAGAGCACCCAGGGGAAACCCATGCGGACATGGGGAGAACATACAAGCTCCTCACAGACAGTGGTGCTTCTGATTACTGGTGCAGTAAAGTGTTACATTAACCGTTATCATGCTCTCACTATTCACTATTGTTAAATAGTTTGATCTGAGGGGCAAGTTTTTAATTCAGAGAGGGCGGTGGGTATATGTAACGAGCTTCCTGATGAAGTGGTTGAGGTAGATATAATTACAACATTTGGGTAAGTACATGGATAGAAAAGGTATGGGGCAGGGGTTCCCAACCTGGAGTCCACGGTCCCCTTGGCTAATGATAGGGGTTGTTGGATCTCTGTTTAATTTCTGATCCTTAGGGTTCTTCCAGAAGTCAAGAATGATGAGTTGTCTTAATTCTAAGATTCCAGTTTATTTTAGCGTACAAAGAAAGATAAGAATACTAAACAAACTAAATAAAGAGCGGAGAAGCAATGCAAAGAGGTATAAGGCAAAGGACTAAAGATGAAGACAAGATGGCGCCTCTGAAAAATCCATCACTTCTATAGATAAGATAAGGAGATTTACAAGGATGTTGGGGAGCATGCCTTATGAGAATAGGTTGGGTGAACTCAGCCTTTTCTCCTTGGAGCGACGGAGGATGAGAGGTGACCTGATAGAGGTGTATAAGATGATGAGAGGCATTGATCGTGTGGATGGTCAGAGGCTTTTTCCCAGGGCTAAAATGGTTGCCACAAGAGGACCCAGGTTTACGGTGCTGGGGAGTAGGTACAGAGGAGATGTCAGGGGTAAGTTTTTTACTCAGAGAGTGGTGAGTGCATGGAATGGGCTGCCAGCAAAGGTGATGGAGGCGGATACGATAGGGTCTTTAAGAGATTTTTGGATAGGTACATGGAGCTTAGAAAAGTAGAGGGCTATGGGTAAGCCTAGTAATTTCTAAGATAGGGACATGTTCGGCACAACTTTGTGGGCTGAAGGGCCTGTATTATGCTGTAGGTTTTCTATGTTTCTATAAGAGAAATTTCTTAGATAGGAATAAATTAGTTAATTGCCTATATAATTAAAACAATGACATCACTTGGGTAAAGTGCTAATATTCAGCCAATGAAAATGAGTAAGGTGATAAACCAATCTGGTCTGCTGAGTTCCTCCAGCATGTTGTGTGTGTTGCCAAGTTGATAAACTGTTAGTTTAGCTGCTATACTGCTTTCTACCAGTGAGTGTGAAAAATAGATGAGTTTGTTAAAAAGTACAAATGTTATAAAAAGTATTATTTTTAAAAAAACATTAGTTTTCAACAGGGCCCAAAACATAAAAAGGCTGGGAACTCCTGGTATAGAGGAAAAATGTTCAAACACAGGCAAATGAGACCAGCTTAGGTAGGCATCTTGGCTGGCATGGATCAGTGGAGTGGCTCAGTGTTATATTACCCTATGATTACATAGGTGTTGCATCAAATACGCAAATATATTTTATTATTAACTTTGAATTTACTGATTATGCTGGCTGCCGTTGTATGAAGAGAGACACATTTTGAAAGGACTGGGTGATTGTGCGTTATTGTAGTAATAATCGAACCACATGAACACCCTGAAAATTCAAGGCAAGTTCTCCATCCCCTTAGCCAAGTAGTTTTGCTTAATCTCAACTCACACACTTTATTGTCAAAGATATTGTCAATTAAAAAGCTTTTGTTCTGCAAGTTCGGCTCTGAAATTCTGCAACGGTTCAATAGGTCTTCTGCCACAGCTCCGTTTTGAGAATTTAGTGCTTACCCTTGGGACTTTGATAAGTAGAACCAAACCTCAGGGCCGTTAACTGTTAGGCATTGCCTTCATCATCCGACTTTGTCTGTTAAAGCAAGCAGGATCTCCCTGTAGCCCCCCATTTCAATTCCATTTCCTATTCCCATTCCGACTACTGCCATGATGAGGACTTGCTGAGGTTGGAGGAGCAACACCTTGATCTTTCCTCTTACTGGTTTTTCACCTCGTACCTACCAGCCTTCTCCTTCCCACCCTCCCCCCACCTTCTTTATAGGGCCCCTGCCCCCTCCCTCTTCAGTCCTGACGAAGGGTCTCGGCCTGAAACATTGACTGTTCGTTTCCACGGATGCTGCCTGACCTGCTGAGTTTCTCCAGTGTGTTGTGCGTTACCTTATATTTCGTGAACACTGATTTCTCAAACTTCCAGTAATTGCCCCCACCCTTCCTTTACTATTACCCATTCCTATTTCCCTCACTCACCTTACCTGCCCATCACCTCCCTCTGATGCTCCTTCCCTTTCCCTTTCTTCCATGATCTTCTGTCTTCTCCTATCAGATTCCCCCTCCTCCAGTCCTTTATCTTTTTCACCAATCAACTTCCCAGCTCTTTACTTCACCCCTCCCCTCTCCCGGTTTCACCCATCACCTACCACCTTGTACTTCTTCCTCCCCTTCCCCCACCTTCTTACACCGACTTCTCCCCTTCCTTTCCCGTCCTGATCTTGGCCCAAAATGTTGACTGTTGACTCTTTTCCATGGATGCTGCCTAGTCAGTTGGGTTCCTCCAGCATTTTGTTGCCTGGTAATACAGCCCTTTGCATCTGTGTTTGCTTTTCAGATTCCACTTTCCAAACTACCTTCTCCACACAGAGGTTTTTTTGTTATGTGACATGTTGTATGACAATCATGGTCTTTCCATGACTATCATTGTTCTTAGCAATTTTTTCTACAGAAGTGGTTTACCATCGCCTTCTTCTGGGCAGTGTCTTTACAAGATGGGTGGCGCCAGTCATTATCAATACTCTTCAGAGATTGTCTGCCTGCTGTCAATGGTCACATAACCAGGACTTGTGAAATGGACCAGCTGCTCATACAACCATCCACCACCTGCTCCCATGGCTTCATGTGACCTTGATCGAGGGGCTAAACAGGTGCTACACCTTGCCCAAGGGTGATCTAGAGGCTAGCAGAGGGAAGAAGCATCTTACACCTCCTTTGGTTGAGATATATCTCCACACTGCCACCATCCACACAGAGGAGTCCCTCTAATGGATGTAACAGTGCAAATTTTGCTGCATTGCAACAGCGCCACCTAGTACTTTCACAAGAAGTGGAGCAGAAACAAATAATCAAGGCAGAGCAATGCAATATTTGTTTGTAAAATCTGCAAATAAAATATTCTGTGAGCTGTTTCACACACTTTCTGCAAAAAAACGAGAAGGAACAGAGAGGTAAACAGGAAATACTGGGGACACACAGCAGGCCAGACAGTATCTACGGAGGGAGAATCTGGTCCATGCTTCAGGCTGAAAAACAACGAAAGTGAAAAAACATATTAGGTTGCAGAAAGTGTGACAGAAATTGAGATGGGGAGGGAGAGTATGTAACAGGGCAGCGCAGTAGTGTAGTGGTTAGTGAAATAGCTTTACAGCACCAGTGATTACCAATAGGGAGTTTGATTTCTACTGCTGTCTATAAGGAATTTATATGTTCTCACTGTGCCCACATGGGTTTCCTCTGGGTGCCTCCCACATTTGAAAGGTGTACGGGTTAGGGCTTGTCACTGAATCAAGTGGAACTTTCTATTGCAATAGAATCGCAGCTTCAGTATATTATGGCTTTGTGGTAGCTTCTATGTTGTGACTGTGATTGAAGTCACTGGAGAGACACTGAAGCTGGTGATATAAAAGTTTTTATTCATCACAACAAGCAGGTGTAAAGTTCTTGATTTGTTGGGGAATTGGTTGAGTTCCACACTGCTCTTGTACCCACCGCTTTGTCTCTTGGGTGATAGGACAATGATACCTAATGTTAGCGATGATAAATTTACTATCACAGTGGGTCTCATCACGGTTGCAAGAATTATATTGCAAAACTGGAAAAAAAAACAGATGTCCCACTGTGAAGGAATGGACTGAGGAAACGATTAAGATTTCATCATATGAACACATGTTGGGAAGAATTAACAGTGAGGGAAAAGTGCAAGACGCGTGGGATCAATTTTGGTTGTATGTTAATTTAAACTTAAATTAGAACTTTTTTTTCTGTTTCTAAGTCTTACTTGTTTTCCTGTCATGGGATAGCTGTGTAAATATGCTGTACTGTATCTGCTCTATGATATGCTGTGCTGCTTTGTAAAATAAGAATAAATAATAATACAAATTTGAATTTAAAAAAACAAGCAGGTGTCATTCTGATTCTCAGTAGAGGCTCAGAAACCCAAAGGTACATCTCATTCAATACCTTTAAGATCAAAGGTAACAGGAGGTGATTCAATACAATTTCAATAGTTACAATGACATTGTTTACTTCAAAACTTTGGGGTGACGAATGGTTCTTTCAAGATATGTAGTGGAAGCACATTGTAATTGATAAGACACCTCTCAAGGTCCAAATGCTTTTCGTAAAAACAAATTAACATGAATATTCTAAAAACTTTTGACAACAGACAGTCAGGGACCTGAAATTTATTTATTGATTGAGAATCAGTGGGGAGTAGGGCCTTTGAGCCATGCTGCCCAGTAATCCCTCCCCCCCCCCATTTAACTTAATCGTAGGACAATTTACAATGACCAATTAAGCTACCAACTGGTATGTCTTTGGACTGTGGGAGGAAACTGGAGCAACTTGAGAAAACCCACATGGTCACAGAGAGAATGTACAAAGCCCTACAGGCAGCAGTGAGAATTTAACCTGGTCGCTGGTATTGTAAAGTGTTGTGCTAACCACCACACTACCGTTGTCAGGGCTGTCTCTGAGTGCACAAAAACTATTGATTGCTTATACCTGTGGCCATGTTTGATGTGCTGAGTGGCAACATCCGTCTGGTCTGCCAGCCTGCACTAAGTAATTCAGCCGTGTTGCCTGGTTTGATAATTAACACAACCCCATTGTCTTAACATTTGGTTGTTGGATATGTAATCTCTTAGTCTGTGGGCCTATTTAACTTTAATTTACTGCTTACAATATACAATAAGAACTGAAGACTAATTGAACTTATTACACTTACAATAAAAACTGAAGCCTTGTTCTTGTTTGAATTAATATTTGCTAGATACACATAACTCGAGAATATTCCCTAACAGGTGCAGTTTTATTTTGTTATGTACTTACTTGTTGTTCTTTTTCGTGCCTTGTTATTCATCTTGTTATTGATTTCGTGCATCTTTTGCCATTTGCTTAGCAGTTGTCTGTTTTTCACGAGGCTAGGTTGCTAGCTCAACACACAACCCAACATGGACGGAATGCGTGCAAGGGAACGGCCGGATTCGAAACAGGGACATTCCCTTTGTAGACCGGTGCTGATGCCACTGCACCACCAGCCAGCATGTACTTTCTTACTTTCAACTCATTGGGTCAACTCTAGTTACCAACAGTACCATTCCCCACTCCTTGTATCCCTGTAGCCCCCCTAGCATTCTCTCTCAGATGCCCACAACTCCCCTTTGGTTCTGCTTCCACTTGCCTTAACTAAGATGCAGCCAATCAGCTTACCAGTGTGGTGTTGGAATGCTAAAGGTTAACGGGAGCATCCTTGGGGAAACCAACAAAGCTGAGGAAAGAACTTGCAAACTCCACAAAGTTAAGGTCAAGTTTCTGATAATTAATGACAATATGCTGTTAATTTGACAGTATAATCTAGTATTAAGAGTGCATTCCTTCATTTAAGGAACATGGCAAGAGTTCAATTTCTTATAACATCTCAAGATGCCGAGAAAATGGTACACAGTTTTGTTTTTAGCCAATTAGACTACTGTACCCAGAAGAAGGCAATGGCAAGCCACTAGTGTTGAAAAAATTGCCAAGAACAATCATAGTCATGGAAAGACCATGATTGCCAACTCATACGACACGGCACTAACAAATGAGACTACTGCAAAGCATTCTTTTCAAGATCGCCTCTGAAAGATAAATTGGCTGCAGCTTCTTCAAAATGCAGCAGCAAGAATCTCAACCAAAAAAGGAAAATCTGAGCACATTTCACCGGTTTTGGTATTATATTACACTGGCTGCCCGTGTCCATTAGGATCAATCTTAAAATATATAAGGATCTGAATAACCCAGCTCCTCTGTATATTTTGGAGTTTCTATCCCCTTACATCCCTAATCGTAATCTTAGATCTTCGAGTTCTGGCTTGCTGGCTGTTCCTCGAGCCAAGTATATTAGAACTGGTGATGCGGCCTTTTGCTGTTATGAACCAAAAATCTGAAACACTACCGACGGTGAAGCATCGGGTTAGTGCTGTGGAATGCTTCAAAACACTTCTAACAACCTGCTTTTTTAATTTGGTCTACTTATAGGGTTACTTAATGCCTGTTGCTGTTGATTACTTTTATATAATTTGGTATATTTGATTACGTTTTATTCTGCATAATGTTTGACTTTGTTTATGATTTTAAATTTTGCCTCATAGTTTTATGATGGTATTAATTTATCTTTATTTATTTAATTATTTTGATTAGTTTATCCATTTGTTTATTTATTGAGAAACAGTGCTGAATAGGCCCTTAGGGCCCTTTGAGCCATGCTGCCCAGTAAACCCCCCCCCCAACCCCCGATTTAACCTGAGCCTAATCACAGGACAATCTACAATGACCAATTAACCTACCAAATGGTACATCTCTGGACTGTGGGAGGAAACTGAAGCACCTGGAGGAGACCCATATGGTCATGAGGAGAACGTACAAACTCTGTACAGGCAGCAGTGGCATTTGAACCTGTGTTTCCTGCACTGGAAAGCATTGTACTGACCACCGCACTACCATGCTGCCCCTCTGCAATTTATGTAAAGCAAGTTTGAGCCTACATCTTAATGTATGACAGGCATTATATAAATAACGTTATTATTAGTAGTAGCAGTAAATCTCATGCAAGTTGATAGGGTGGTTAAGAAAGCACCTCCATTAGTTGGGGTTTGTGTTCAAGAGCACCTATAAAACTCTTGTTAAGTCACACTAAGAGTATTGTGTTCAGTTCTGGTTGCCTCATTATAGGAAGTTTTAGAGAGGGTGTGGAGGAGATCAGCCAGGATGCTGCCTGGATTAGAGAGCGTGGAGCGTGTACTTAAGAACGGTTGAGTGAGCCAGGGTTTTTCTCTTCAGAATGAACCAGGATGAGAGGTGACAATAGAGGTGGATAAAGCACCAGGCATAGTAAAGTGGACAACCAGAAATATGTTCCCAGGATGGAAATGGCTAATGTAAAGGGGAACAATTTTAAGGTGATTGGAGAAAAGTATGGGGGGGATTTCAGAGGTAGTTTTTTTTTACACAGAGACTGGTGGCGCATGAAACGTGCTGCCAGGGGTGATGGTAGAGGCAGACGCATTAAGGACATTTAAGAAACTCTGAGACACGTGGATAGAAAAATGGAAGGCTCTGTGTGAAGGAAGGGTTAGATTGATCTTAGAGTAGGTTAGAAGGTTGGCACAACATTGTGGGCCAAAGGGCCTGTACTGTTCTGTAACGATCAATACTGCGTGTTACACCTCAGCAATAACACACTCGAAATGCAGGAGGATCTCAGCAGGCCAGGCAGCATCTATGCAAATGAATGAACAGTCAACATTTCAGGCTGAGACCCTTCTTCAGGACTGAAAAGGAAGGGGGAAGATGCCAGAATAAAAAGATGGGGGGAAGGGAAGGAGGTGAGGGGGAGCTAGCAGGTGACAGGTGAAGCTAGGTAGGTGGGTAAGAAAAGGGCTGGAGAAGAAGGAATCTGATAGGAGAGGAGAGTGGACCACAAGAGAAAGGGAAGGAGGAGGGGTACCAGGAGGAGGTGATAGGCAGGTGAGGAGATGAGGTAAAAGGCCAGAGTGGGGAATAGAAGAGAGAAGGGGGAGGGAAAACATTTTTTACTGGAAGGTGAAATCAATGTTCATGCCCATTAGTTTGAAGGCTTCCTGGATGAAATATGACATGTCGCTCCTCTACCCAGACAGTGACCTCATCGTGGCAAAAGAGGGGACCATGGACCAACATATTAGAACGGGAATGGAGATAGAAATTAAAAAGGCTGGCACAGTTCCCTTACAACAGTTTGCAAAACTTTGTGCATACTCAACAGACCTTGAAAAAAATTGAATTCAAGGCTGTAGGGAGTGGTAAGTTTCTTCCATTTATCTTCCACTTTTCTCTACTAAAAATAATTATTTTTATCCATAAACGAGGTCACACTGATTCCGCAACTGGTAAGATTCGGCAGGGAGTAAAAAGAATTGTGGAACAGGAGTCTTCAGAAGAAAGCTTAGACTGTAGTAAGGAAGGCAGATGCACTGTTACCATTCATTTCAAGAGGAATAAAATATAAAAGCAAGGATGTAAGGCATTGATCAGACTGCAAGAACTATCCATCATGGGCACATCATCGAGGACATCTTCAACAGACAGTGCTTCAAGAAGGCATCACTGAGGACCCTCATCACCCAGGACATGCCCTGTTCTCATTACTACCATCAGGGAGGAGGTCAGGAGTGTGAAGACACACACTCAACATTTTAGGAACAGTTTCTTCCCCTCTGCCAACGGATTTCTGAATGGTTCATGAGCCAGTGAACACTACCTCACTATTTAGCTCTCTTTGTACTCATTTTCCTATTTAACATAGTAACTTTTATGTACTGCATTGTACTGCTGCCACAAAACAACAAGTTCCACGACATATGCCAGTGATAAAAAACCTGTTTCTGATTCTGAAATATATCAGTGAATATTCTTTAAAACAAAGATTTAAAGAAGAACAATTATCTTTATTTGTCACATGTACATCAAATGCAGTGTTTGCGTCAAATCATTGTGAGTACTGTGCTGGGTGGACTGCAGGTGTTGCTAGGCTTCCAGTGTCGGCATAGGATGCCCACAACTCAGTAACCCTAACTGTGCATCTTCAGAAGGTGCGATTTGTGACATTTGGAGGAATCCCTTGCAAGTTACAGGGTGATTGTACAAACTCCTTACATTCAGCAGTGGGAGTTGAACCCTGATTGCTGGCACTGTGATGGAGTGCACTAAGTGGTACTGTACCTCCCTGCTTATTAAAATGCTGCCTGTTCGCACATGTATCTGGCCAATTTGCATTGTACAATATACAAATAGTTTAAGTTGGAACTTGAGAAGAAAAGTACAGCTTTGTAAAGCCAGTAAATATATCTGTGCAATATTTTGCACCTGAAGCATCAACCAACCCTTTGCCTCCACAGATGCTGACTGACCGGAGGATTTATAACAAATTTACATCAGATAACTGTTTGTGAGTGGCGGGATGGAGATACGAGTCTAACAAAGGAGGTGTAAGGTGCTCCTTCCCTCCGCTAGCCTGCACGTTACCTTTGCACAAGGTGTAGCACCTGCTTAGACCCCGATCAGCGTACGCTGATGCCAGGCAGACGACTTCTGAAGAGTATTGATAATGGCCGGGGGTCACCCACACAGAAGAAGGCAATGGCAAACCACTTCTGTAGAAAAATTTGCCAAGAACAATCATGGGCATGGAAAGACCCACAGTCACCCACGTCATTCAACATGGCACAAAATTATAATGGCGAAGAACCATTCATCCTCATCAATACAGTATCTGGCTTCTTTTGAAGTTCCGACTTCATTTAATGATTTCAATATAAATCCCTAGCTTCTTTGGTGGGTGTCAGGATAAATCGTCCAGAATTTCAGAAGTCAGCCTCATTAACTTAATGCTACCACCCTGTTTGTGAATCATACAGTATTGTAAAGACAGCCCTCTGCTGGCCACTTTAGGATAAAACTGTAGTTCAATTAAGTAAGACTCTTCTTTGGTAGAAAATTTCCAGCATAAAACTTGAACAGGATGGTAACATCAATCGTCGTTCACATTTCATGTTCACTTCTTAGTGAATAAGCAACACTCTTTTTATTATTTTGTTTCCTTTTAGAAAAACTGATTACATTATACTGCAGACATCCCACCCCGCAAAAGCAAACACGAGGAAATCTGCAGATGCTGGAAATTCAAGCAACACACACAAAAAACACTGGTGGAATGCAGCAGGCCAAGCAGCATCTATAGGGAGAAGCGCTGTCGACGTTTTGGGCCGAGACCCTTCATCAGGACTAACTGACAAGAAAGATAGTAAGAGATTTGAAAGTAGGAGGGGGAGGGGGAAAATGTGAAATGATAGGAGAAGACCGGAGGGGGTGGGGTGAAGCTGAGAGCCAGAAAGGTGATTAGCACCTATCATAAGGTGATTATAAAGCATCCACACCAGGACACACCAGACTCAAGAATAGTTACTTTCCCCAAGTAGTGAGGCTGATCAACACCTCCACCCATTAACCCACCCCTCCACACCCCCCACCACCACTACTTTATCACTTTTCGTCAGAGTTACTTTATGGACAGACATTGCTGTACCTGGTGTCACTTTTTGGACATACAATCGATCGATGTATATAAGCCAACTTATGTGTTGTATTTATTGTATATCACTCATTATTTATTTATTGAGATACAATGTGGAACAGGCCCTTACATCCTTTTGAGCCGCACAGCCAAACAACACCCTGATTTAATCAACACACACAAAATGCTGGTGGAACACAGCAGGCCAGGCAGCATCTATAGGAGAAGCACTGTTTTATGTTTTGGGCCGAGACCTTTCGTCAGGACTAACTGAAAGGAAAGATACTAAGAGATTTGAAAGTAGGAGGGGGAGGGGGAAATGCAAAATGATAGGAGAGGACCAGATGGGGTGGGATGAAGCTAAGAGCTGGAAAGGTGATTGGCTAAAGGGATACAGAGCTGGAGAAGGGAAAGGATCATGGGACGGGAGGCCTAGGGAGAAAGAAAGGGGGAGGGGAGCACCAGAGGGAGATGGAGAACAGGCAGAGTGATGGGCAGAGAAAAAAAAACTAAATGTGCCAGGGATGGGGTAAGAAGGGGAGGAGGGTCATTAATGGAAGTTAGAGAAGTCAATGTTCATGCCATCAGGTTGGAGGCTACCAGGCCGGTATATAAGGTGTTGTTCCTCCAACCTGAGCGTGGCTTCATCTTGACAGTAGAGGAAGCCATGGATAGACATATCAGAATGGGAATGGGACGTGGAATTAAAATGTGTGGCCACTGGAAGATCCTGATTTAATCCTAATCATGGGACAATTTACAATGCTCAATTAACCTACCAGCTGATGTGTCTTTGGACTGTGGGAGGAAACCGGAGCATCTGGAGGAAACCCATGTGGTCACAGGGAGAATGTACAAACTCTTTACAGGCAGCGGTGAGAATTGAACCTGCGTCCTTGGTACTATGAACTATTGTGAGAGCCACTACATTATTGTGCCGCCCTAAATTATTATTATTGTGCCCTTTATCTTTTGTGTTTTGTTTTTGTGCTGCATTGGATCTGGAGTAACAATTATTTTGTTCTCCTTTACAGTGGTGTACTGGAAATGACATAAAACAATCTTGAATCTTGAATAAGTAAATCTAAAACTATTGCTAATTGACATTGCAGATTGGTTATGGTCTCCAGCACAGGACTCCCATGGGAATCACAATATATCACCAAGAGCTCAGAGATGTGAAGCTTTGGCAACCACGCTACTGCAGTTGGAGATTGATTCCCTTACTCATGGTTGGCTGAAGTGTTTCCTGTACAGCGAGGACCTGCCATGATTTAGTTCACTAGAGGGCAGCAGACAATGCTTCTCACTTGCAAAACCACACAGATTCTGAGCAACGTGCACACAAAGTACCGGAAAGTTCCAAGTTAATTTATTATCAAAGTATGTATACTTTCACAACTTTGGGATTCGTCTCCTAACAGGCAGCCACAAAACAAGGAAACCCAAAAGAACCCATTAAAAAAAGGCCTTCAAACACCCAACGAGCAGAGAGAAAAAAACAATAAGCATTAGCAATTAGCGTTCTGAACTGCAGTCCACGAAGAGAGTTCAGTGCAGAGCCGAGTAAACATCACAAAGCAATGATCTCCCGGTTAAGATGGCGCTACTGAATGTGTCTAACAACTTCTGATGGCCCAAAAAATAAGAAATACAATGAAAAACATCACTAAAAATACCTTTTCATAGACAAATTGTGTTAAATTATCGCCACAAACAGTGATGTGATGGCGAGGTGAGTTCCGGGGACGAACCGAGATGGTGTGTTGAAGATTCGGTGCGGTTGGAGTTTCGATGCCCATCCATCTGCCCCAGGAGCAAGGTTGGATTGTTCTGGGCACCAAGAGGCTGAGGCCCTGCTTGAGAAGTTCAAACGCTTATTCAACTGGCATGGGTGTGAAGTTGAATCCATCTGGGCACTGAGAGGAGAAATCCCTCGGGGCAGAGGAAATTTGGTGCCCATACAACTGGCCCAGGTGTGAGGTTGGATCACTCTGGGCACTGAGCTGATTTGAAGAGCTTGAGGGCAGCTTTGGGTTGGAGGATAGAATCTGGGCCCAGAGTGGCATGGTCCAGATCCCTAGTCCTTCACTGCAGCCGAGTCCAAGTGTGAGGTACGATTTAAACGCTGGGCCAAATCAGAGGTGAGAACTGATTTTGCTTGTTCTTTGCAATGGTCATCTCCATGGCTCTGAGTGTATGAGGACTGCCCTGGATCTGAGGATCTACTTTTGGTTTGGAATGCTGTTGTTGTTCACTAAGTTGTATCTTTATCTTCTTTCTTTTGCAGACCAGGCCTTGGTCTTTTATTTTTATATTTATTCTTAAATTGGATTCATTCAGGTTTCTTGCTTTGTGGCTACCTGTGAGCAAGCAAATCTCAAGGTTGAATAATTTGTACATTCTTTGATAATAAATTAATCTGGAATCTTGAACCTTGAACCAGCCCATCCCTCTCCTCAGGCCCCGACTGCTATGGAGGGAAATGAACAGTCAACGTTTCATATTGGGACCCTTCATTTGGACTCTGCAACTCTGATAACAGATCAGGTAAAGGGTCTCGGCTTGAAGTGTTGACTGTCTATTTCCTTCCATAGATATGCCTGGCCTGCTGAGTTCCTCCAGTGTTTTGTGTGTGTTGCTTTTGGATTTCCAAGCATCTTTGGAATTCATTGTACAGACAGTTTTGGAGGCCAAGTCATTGGTATATTTAAAGTGGAGATTGATAGGTTCTTGAGTAGATCGGGCAGTGAAGATTACACAGACAAGGCAGGAGAATAGGGTTGAAAGGGATAATAAAGCAGCCATAACAGAATGGAGGAGCAGACTCGATGGGCTGAATGACCTAATTCTGCTCCTATTCAAAGTTCAAAATAAATTTATTATCAGAGTAGGTACATGTCACCACATCAAACCCGAAGATTGTTCTTCCTGCGGGCATACTTAACCAATCTATAGAACAGTAACTGTAAACAGGATCAGTGAACAACAAACTGTGCAAGTGCAAATATAAATAAATAGCCATAAATAATGAGAGCATGAAATAACAAGATAAAGAGTCCCTAAAGTGAGATCATCAGTTGTGGGAACACCAGAAGTAAAATGAGTGTAGTTATCTCTTTTGTCTAAGAGCCTGATGGTTGAGGGTAGTAACTGTTCTTGAACCTGGTGGTGCGAGTCCTGTGCCTTCTACCTAATGGCAGCACCTACCTAATGGTGAGGATCTTTGACGATGGATGCTGCTTTTCTACAGCAACATTTCATTTAGATGTTCTCGATGGTTGGGAGAGCTTTACCTGTGAAATACTGGGCCGAATCCACTTACTTTTACAGGATTTTCCATCAAAGGCACTGATGTTCCCATACCAGGCTGTAATGCATCCAGTCAGCACATTTTTCACCAGCAATGCGAGTGAATCTGCAGATGCTGGAAATAAATAAAAACACAAAATGCTGGCAGAACTCAGCAGGCCAGACATTATCTATGGGAGGAGGTAGTGACGACGTTTCGGGCCAAAACCCTTTTCACCACACACCTATAGAAGTTAGCCTGAAGGCACACACTCAGCGATTCAGGAACACCTTCTTCCCCTCTGCCATCCGATTCCTGAATGGACATTGAAGCTTTGGACACTACCTCACTTCGTTTTAATATACAGTATTTCTGATTTTACACATTTTTAAAGATCTATTCAATATGCGCAATTGATTTAATTGTTTATTTTTTATTATGTTTTATTTTATTTATTATTTTTTTCTCTGCTAGATTATGTATTGCATTGAACTGCTGCTGCTGAGTTAACAAATTTCACATCACATACCGGTGATAATAAACCTGATTCTGATTGTTATTGGCGACACACTGAATCCCTGCAGTCGCCTGAGGAAGTAGAGGGGCTAACTTATCTGTCTTATCAGTATGTCTTATCTGCAGAATTTGTGTTTACTAAGCTAAATTAAAACTTAAAGAGTCCTAATTGTAATTTTCCTGCCTTTGTTCTGAAATTCTCATGCTTAGCACAATGCTTTAGTGAGCGATATTAATTAATGTTAGGTGGATTTAATTGGATGCTTCCTGCCTTTATATAAGATGCGTGTATAAGATGATAAGGGGCATTGATCGTGAGGATAGTCAGAGGTTTTTCCCCAGGGCTGAAATGGCTAGCAGGAGAGGGCAGAGTTTTAAGGTGCTTGGAAGTAGGTACAGAGAAAATGTCAGCAGTAAATTTTTTACACAGAGAATGGTAAGTGTGTAGAATGGGCTGCCGGCGATGGTGGTGGAGGCACATGCAAGAGGGTCTTTTAAGGGACTCCTGGGTAGCTACATGGAGCTTAGAAAAATAGAGAGCTATGGGTAACCTTAGGTAATTTCTAAGTAAGTACATGTTTGGCACAGCTTTGTGGGCCGAAGGGCCTGTATTGTGCTGTAGGTTTCCTATGTTTCTGTGTTTCTTTTCTTTTGGTGTTTGATCCCACTTCTACTTCCCATATGGTGCTCCCTTTACCACCACAACTCAGCCAACACTTCCTTTCCCTGTGGGGTTCAAAGGTTAAAGATTAGCCGTATGTGTCACATGTACATTGGAACATCGAAACATACAGTGAAGTGCATAGTTTTTTTCATCAATGACCGACACAGGTCGTTGATGTGAGGATGCACTGGGGGCAGCCCCAAATGTCACCTTGCTTCTGGTGCCAGCATAGCCTGCCCGCAATTTACTAACCCTGACCATACATCTTTGGAATGCGGGACTTACTTAGTTACTGCCCATTATGCCTCTGGCATTTAGGTCAACAATAAAGATCCTCCATCTCTGGTGGTGTTCAGGGCTTCCTTCATCATGTCAGTAGCTTCCTCTCGGTTTTCACTACCTTCACTCATGTGAGTCCTGGGAGGAGGCTCAGGAATACCGTCGCACTCAGATGTAGAAGGATTCTTCATTACTGTTTCCATAACGGTTTTGTCTTACCAGTCAGGGTGGTCAGCCCTGAGCTGATTGGAGGACCAGTGGACCACACTTAGTCTGTCCTCTACCCTTTGACCTGTGTGGCATAGGTGACCCTACCAAGAGCCAAAGCATAAAGTCCTGACTCCAGCCAACAAAGCTCTCTGGGTCATTGAGGCACGCGAGCCTGCAAACCACGACAAGGTTGTGGTCCTCTTGGAGGCTGGAACGTAGGAGCACCTGGAGGAAACCCACGCAGTTACAGGAGAACGCACAAACTCTTTACAGACAGTGACGGAACTGAAGCTGGATCACTGGTGTTGTAATAGCATTGCACTAACCACTACCCTACCATTTTATGGGTGGTGACAGTTTCTCCTCTCTCACAGGCAACACAGGTAAACTATTCTGCTGCCACAAACTCAACAAGAATTGTTAGATGCTATTCAGTAAAGGTCTGTGCTGGCTGAAGCTGGGATTTCAGTTTTTGCTCCTCATTCTCCACTGCATACTCTCTTCTCGAGGCGGCCATCAGGAAGAAGACACAGGAGCCTCCGCACCCAGTTCATCATGGGTGAACTCCTCCCCAACATTGAGCACATCTGTACAGAGTACTGTTGCAGGAAAGCAGTGTCCATCATCAAGAGCCCCACCACCCTGGGGATGCTGTTTTCTCACTGCTGCCATCGGGAAGAAGCTCCCGGGATGTCAGGACCCATACCACCAGGTTCAGGAAAACTTACTACCCCTCAACCATCAGACTCTTGAACCAGAGGAGATAACTTCACTCAACTTCACTTGCCCTATCACTGAACTCTTGCCTAATTCAATGGACTCGCTTTTAAGGACTGTTCTTCTCATGTTCTTGATAATTATTGTTAAATTTTTTTGCACTGTACTTGCACAGTTTGTTGTCTTTTGGTCACAGGGACCATTGGCTGCCTTCTGTCCTGTTGGGTGTGGTCTTTCACTGGTCCTGTTAACGTTTGTTGTACTTACTGGGATTACCCATAAGTAAATTAATCTTAGGTTTGTACATGACCATGTACATGTACTTTGATAATAGATTGACTTTGAACTTTGAGCATTTTGAACTGCTTTGAGGTCGATTGTTCTCCAATTATAGCAACTCGTGCACCCACAGCAGCAAAAAACACACAGGAACAAAGGAACAAGGATTGAATTACGCTGGGGCAGCAGAAATTGATAACATCACAGTCGGGTAAGTTTCCCAAAAAATACACTCAGGACCACACAAGCTTTGCAGAGTGAAGACAGTTAGGAGTTTATTTGCAAGTTACATACTTAAATTCGTTATTGTAATGAACGTGAGACTGCAGCTGGAGTACTGAAAGAGATAATAGCTTTATTTGTCACACGTACATTGAAATAATGAAACAATGAAATACATCCCCAATATCCCGGATCCTTCAAAAGGTGGCATCCATCATTAAGGACCCGAATCATTCAGGACGTACCCTCTTCTCAGTGCTGCCGTCGAGGAGGAGGTACAGGAGCATGAATTCACACACTCGGTGATTCAGGAACAGCTTCTTCCTCTCCTCCATCCGATTTCTGAATGGACAATGAATCCATGAACTCTACCTCACTTATTTTTGCTCTCTTTTTTCCCTGCTTATTTAATTTAATTTTAATATATACAGTACTACTTATTGCAATTTATAGTTTAAAAAGATTATTATGTATTCTAATATACTTCTATCACAAAACAAATTTCACGACATGTGCCAGTGATATTAAATTTGATTCTGATTCTGATAATAAATCAGCCGTGATGGAATGGCGGAGCAGGCTCACTGGGTCAAATGGGCTCCTAAGTCAATGGTTAGAGTCCTGATTGCAATTTCCCTTTCTTTATTCTGAAGTTCTCCTGCTTAGCATGATGGTTTAGTGAGTGATGTTAGTGAATGCTCGGGTAGATTCATTTGGGCACTTTCCGCCTTTCCCTTTCTTCTGGAGTTTGATCCCACATCTTCTTCCTGTATTGTGCTTCCTTTTCCATCACCACTCAACCAGCACTTCCTTTTCCTGTGGGGATTGAAGATTAAAGATTTATTTGTTGCATGTACCAGAATCAGCTTTACTATCACTGACATAAGTCATGAAATTTGTTGTTTTGTGCAGCAGTACATTGCAATACACCATATTAAGAACTATAGATTACAGTGTGAAATATGTATCATACACTGTATAAATTAAATTAAGTAAGCAGGGTCAAAAGAGAGCAAAAAAACAGTGAGGTAGTATTCATGGTGGAGGGGCAGAAGCTGTTCCTGAAATGTCGAGTGTGTGTCTTCGGGGTCCTGTTCCTCATCTTTGGTGGCAGCCATGGGGAAAAGGCATGATCTGGGTGATGGGATCGCTTAAGATCTCATTTACAGGGAGAAGGTAGGAGAATGGGAGCGAGAAGGAAAATGGATCAACCATGATGAAATGGTGGAGCAGAATGAATGGGCTGAATGGCCTAATTCTGCTCCTATCTCTTATGATCTTAATGATGAATGCCATCTTTTTGAGGCATCACCTTTCGAAGGTGTTCTGAATGAAGGTGCAACTTTTTCTGATCCAGAAAGTTTAAAAATCAAAACATACAGTGAAATGCGTTGCTTTGCGTCAATGATCAACACTCTGAGGCTGTGCTGGGTGTCCCACCAGCGTTGTCCTACTTGCTTCTGGAGTCAAAGTAGCATGACCACAACTTTCTTATCCTTACCTTTGTCTTTGGAATCTGGGAGCATTCGGAGGAAGCCCATGCAGTAACAGGGAGAATGTACAAACTCCTTTCAAACAGCGGTGAGATTGAATCCGGGTAACTAGCGCTGTGATAGTGTTACACTAACCGCTAGGCTACTTACCGTTTAACGGGTGGTGACCCAGTTTCTCCTCTCTCACAGGCAACACAGGTAAACTATTCTGCTGCCAAAAGCTCAACAAGAGTTGGCAGATGCTATTCAGTAAAGGTCAGTGATGGCTGAAGCTGGGATTTCAGCTTTCGTTGCTCTGCTTTGAGGTCGATTGTTCTCTAATTATAGCGACTCGTGCACCCACAGCAGCGAAAACACACAGTAACAAAGGAACAAGGATCGAATTACGCTGGGGCAACAGAACTTGATAACATCATAGTCGGGTAAGTTTCCCAAAAGTACAGTCAGGACTACAGAAGCTTTGCAGAGTGAAGACAGTTTGGAGTTTATTTGCAAATTACAAATGTAAATTAGTAACTTATATAAATGAGAAACTGCACTTACTTATTTACTGAGATACAGTGTGGAATAGCCTCTTCCGGCCCTTCGAGCTGCACCACCCAACGTTCTCCCGATTTAATCCTAGCCAAATCCTGGGACAATTTACAAAGACCAATTAACCTACCAACTAGTATGCCTTTGGACTGTAGGAAGAAACCGGAGCACCTGGAGGAGAGATACTTTATTTATCACATGCACATTGAAAGGCATCGTTTGCATCAACAAGTAACACAATCCAAGGACGTGCCAAGGCTTCCACTGTGTTGCCAGGCTCCCAGCACCAGCATAGCAATGCCCACAACTCACTAACTCTAACCCATATGTCATTGGAATGAGGGAGGAAACCCACATGGACATGGGGAAAACGTACAGATTAACAGACAGTGGTGGGAATTGAACTCTGATTGTTGATTGCTGGACAGTAAAGCATAGCATGACAGTGCCGCACAAAATTATGTGCACAGTTTTGGTCACCCCGTTATAGGAAAGACATTGCTCCAGTTGGAGAGGGTGCAGAAGAGATTTTCAAAGATGCTGCCTGGAAGAGAGTGCCTAAGTTAGGTTGGATCTTTACTCTTTAGAGCACAGGAAATTGAGGGCTGAACTCATGGAAGGTTATAAAACCACGAGGGTGTATGGATGAGATGGACAGTTATAGTCTTTTCTCTAGTCAAAATCTTGAGGATGCAGTTACAGGATAAGAGGGAAAAGAATTGCAGGAGACCCGAGTGGGTAGCACACAGAGGGTAGTGAGTACCTGGAATGAGTTGTCAGAGCACGTGGTTGAGGTAGGTACAATTGCAACTTGAATTGGTACATGGAGGGGAAGAGGCCTGAAGGATTATGGGCTGAACTCGGGCAACTGGGACTAGCAAGGAGGATCTTGTGGTTAGCATGGACCAGTTGGGCTGAAGAGCCTAATTCTGTACCATATGATGGATGCTAATGATGTTAGTAATGTTAAGCTTATGCCCACTTTACACTGCGTCCACTTTGTTACTACACCTCCACACCTGCTCATTAATGCAAATATCTAATCAGCCAATCATGTGGCAGCAACTCAATGCCTTAAAGCATGCAGACAGGGTCAAGAGATCCAGTTGTTGTTCAGACCAAACATCTGAATGGGGACGTAATGTGATCTAAGTGACTTTGACAGTGGAATGATTGTTGGTGTCAGAAAGGGTGGTTTGAGTATCTCAGAAACTGCTGATCTCCCGGGACTTTCATGCACAACAGTCTCTAGACAGGGGCTCCTAACCTGGGACTCATGGCCCCCATGCCTAATGGTATTGATCTATGGCACAAAAAAAAGATTGGGAACCCCTGCTGTAGAGTTTACCGAGAATGGTGCAGAAAACAAACAAAAAAATCCAGGAAGCAGCAGTCCTGTGGGTGAAAACGCCTTATTAATGAGAGAAGCCAGAGGAGAATGGCGAGACTGGTTCAAGCTGACAGGAAGGTGACCCCACGTTACAATAGTGGTGTGCAGAAGAGCATCTCCTAATGCGTAACATGTCGATCATTGAAGCAACAGAGGCCTACGGACATAAATTTTCTGCTGGAGTTAAAAATATATTAAAACACTCAAATTAATTAAAATGCCTTGTATTAGGAGGGACATCCTGTCAAAATAAGCTGAATATCAGCATAATTCTGTCCTCTGACGTTCTTTTTTCTGGAGTCTCTACAATCTCCTTACAGCAGTGGCCTTGATCACCAGTGCTATAAAGTATTGCAACAACTGCTGCACATGGAATGAGGTTCTAAGAGTTGCTGTCTTGTTTTTCAACTTAATTGTTGGTAGGGTGTTGAAACAAAACTAAAATGGCTTCAGATAGAGAAAGTACACATTAATGCTCCTGATTTGTGAGCCCTGTTTTCACTCGATATTTGCATATGTGAAAGGATCACTCTGATAAGTTTAGGTGTCATTGTTCTCGAGAAAACCTGGACCAGATTTCCGCAGATGTGGCCTATCACTCTGACTTGTCACCTGCGGTCTCTACACGGCCACTCTGACTTGCTCCAGGTTCACAGGACTAATCCGGTGCCACATAGAAACCCCAGTCCACTCATAGGCAGTATGACTCTTGGGCACATCTGCCCTACTTGCTCCATGTTCTTTAACATATTGACAAAAACCCCTTGCTCAGGTTTAAATTGAACATGTGGCTTTGCAATAATAAGTGTTGGCAGAAACGTTCTGATCTGATCGGAAAAGAGAGTTGGACAGGTACATGGGTTGGAAAGGCTTACAACATTATGGGCCAAATACTGGGGCATCCTGGTCGGTAACGACCAGCTGGATTGGATTATTAACTGTGATTCATTCTCCCTCGCCTTCTCCCTCGCCTTCTTCCTCACCCCCTCTCTCTTTCTCTTTCACTTTCTCTCCCTCTCCCTTTCTCCCACTTTCTTTACACAGAGAGAGGTGGGAGTCTGGAACGTGCCTCGGGAGTGATGGTGGAAGCAGACATTTAAAAAGCGTTTGGACAGGCACATGAACAGACAGAGAATGGAGGGACATGGCTCATATCCAGGCAGATGGGGTTAGTTTAAATTGGCACAGAAGTTGGGGGCCGGAGGTTCTGCTCCGGTGCCGTACGGCTGTAGTACCTGGTCGCACTGCAAAGCCTGGGTTCATGAACAGCGGAATGAGGGGCAGTGATATAGATCAGCAAGAGGGGCAGGATGCTCTTCCCGTGGTAAAAGCAACAGTTAAAGTTCGAAGTTCAAAGTAATTTATCATCAAAGTACATATATGTCACCATATGCAACCCTGAGATTTGTTTTCTTGTGGGCATACTCAATAAATCCAAGTACCGTAACGGAATCAATGAAAGACTGCACCCAAAAGGACGGACAGACAACCAACGTGTAAAAGACAATAACTGTTCAAATACAAAAGAAATAATAATAAATAAATAAGCAAAAAAATATCAAGAACATGAGTTGAAGACTCCTTGAAAGTGAGTCCATAGATTGTGGGAACAGTTCAGTGATGGGATGAGTGAAGTTATCCACTCTGTTTCAAGAACCTTTTCCTGAACCTGGTTCACATGAACGTCACAAGAGTTTCACGTGAAGCTGAGCATGTTTTACTGAGCTGAATAAGTCCTTCACAGCTGTTGAGGTATTCCCATCACCTGGTTTCTAAATGAGGTTTAAACATGGAGCAAAGCGAGTAACGAGTCAAACCACAGTTACCATCCTACTGTGATTTCATCTGCCCTACCGCTACCTCCGACAGTTCCTCTTACCAAAAGACACTGCCATTTATCATTTCCTGTCAGAGTCACCTCATGTACAGATTCTCCTGCAACTAGCACCACCTTGTCAATCTATGTATATATGAAGCTAATCTTACATACTGTATACATGACCACACCCAAAGATACTTGTACACTGTGCTTCAAGGACTGGTAACCTACAGCACAATACAGGCCCTTTGGCCCACAAAGCTGTGCCAAACATGTCCCTACCTTAGAAATTACCTAGGGTTACCCATAGCCCTCTATTTTTCTGAGCTCCATGTACCTGTCCAGGAGTCTCTTAAAAGACCCTATCATACCTGCCTCCACCACCGTCACCGGCAGCCCATTCCATGCACTCACCACTCTCTGAGTAAAAAACTTACCCCTGACATCTCCTCTATACCTACTTCCAAGCACCTTAAAACTGTGCCCTCTCGTGCTAGCTGTTTCAGCCCTGGGAAAAAGCCTCTGACTATCCACCCTATCAATGCCTCTCATCATCTTATACACCTCTATCAGGTCACCTCTCATCCTCCGTCACTCCAAGGAGAAAAGACCAAGTTCATTCAACCTATTCTCATAAGGCATGCTCCCCAATCCAGGCAACATCCTTGTAAATCTCCTCTGCACCCTTTCTATGGTTTCCACATCCTTCCTGTAGTGAGGCGATCAGAACTGAGCACAGTACTCCAAGTGGGGTCTGACCAGGGTCCTATATAGCTGCAACATTACCTCTCAGCTCCTAAACTCAATCCCACGATTGATGAAGGTCAATGCACCGTATGCCTTCCTCATGGCTGATGCATGCCTTCGTTCTATTCAGCTTCAATTATATTTTCTGAACCTATTAATTCCCAAAATACCCCTGAGAAGTTAGTCAGATCTGAAAGGAAATTCTCAATTTTAATTTAGAATTAATCTTCTATTAAAGCTGTAGGAAAACCATAAGGCATTGGACCGTAAGATCCTACAGAGGATTGTAAAAACTGCCAAGGGGACCCTTGGGGTCTCCCCTCCTCCTGTTGGTGAGAGGAGGAAGGATTGTATGTATCGCACTGTACTGCTGCCACAACAAAAAAACAAACTTCATGACATATGTGAGTGATGGTAAACCTGATTCTGATATGGGTCTCTATTGCGGACTGAGAGTGGGAATCATAGTAGGGAACAGGGGAAGGGAGAGGGGAGGGAGTGGGAAGCATCAGAGAAACATTCTGTAAAGATCAATAAACCAATTGCTTGGGATCGAATGACCTTGCCTGGTGGCAGAGGGCTGGATGTGTCTGCACCCGCACCTCCCCTCCCCACCCCGGCACTCTTTCTCTGCCACCTGTTCCACACCCCTCCCGCTGCGCTCCACCCTCACCATTCCCGACATCTTTTGCTTCCACCAAATCTGCAAGCTCGCTCTCCACTCCACATTGACAAATACTGTACTGTGCAAAAGTTTTAGGAACTCTGGCTATATGTGTGTGCCTAAGACTTTTGCACAGTACAGTATTTTACTAGCTTATTTGTGGTAATATTTTGTTTTATGTGCTGCATGTGAGATATGTATTGTTGATGCTCCATGGTCCAGAGGAACTTTGTTTTGTTTGATTGAAAATAAACTTGAACTTGAACAGTTCTCAAACTAATGAGTGTAAAATGCAGATGTTTCTGTATTAAGCTGTCAGAGTAACTCCATCGTTCTGCTTTTAATTACCATTTGTTATCCATTTGGCAGGAGGATGCTCTTGCAGTGGTAAAATCAACTGCAAAGGAGCTTTACATGAACCAGTTTTACTGAGCTGAATAAATCATTCACATCTGTTGAAGTATTCCCATTACCTGGTTTCTAAAAGAGGAAAGAGGTTTAAATGTGGAACAAAGAGAGAAACAAATAAAACCACAGTCACTGAACTGCTGTGATTTCATCTGCCCTGCTGCTGCCTAGAAAAGTTCCTCTTGCCAAAAGTCACTCTTCACTTTATCATTAATACTCCTGTACTTAATGTCACTTTATATACATACAACCAGTCTTCTGCATGTGTATAAGCTCATCTTATGTATATATGGTCATGCTCAAACAGTGACTTGTACCTTCTGGTTTACAGATTACTTTTATATTTATGTTATAAATAGGCCGCGGTCAGCATGGTTTCTTCAAGGGGAAGTCTTGCCTGACAAATCTGCTGCAATTCTTTGAAGAAATAACAAGCAGAATAGACAAGGGAGAATCGGTTGATGTTGCGTACTTGGATTTTCAGAAGGCCTTTGACGAGGTGCCTCACATGAGGCTGCTTAACAAGCTACGAGCCCATGGTATTACAGGAAAGATTCTAGCATGGATCAAGCAGTGGCTGATTGGCAGGAGGCAAAGAGTGGGAATCAAGGGAGCCTTTTCTGGCTGGCTGCCGGTGACTAGTGATGTTCCACAGGGGTCTGTGTGAGGACTGCTTCTCTTTACATTATATGTTATTTATTGTGTTTTCTAATACTTGATCACATTCAGAATGACAATCATTTCGTTCTCCTTTACACTCATATGCTGAAGAATGATAATAAACAATCTTGCTGTTTTTGCTTTGACACCGTAAATGTTAATGGATTATGTTACAGGGCAACTCAGTCCAAACAGTCAGAGTATTCCCAGCGTTTGTGAATATTATACACCAGTGTTGGAGATTAAGCCAGAATATTTGTTTTGGCACCCAGCATTAATTCTTAATCATAGTGGCTGGAATGTTTTTAGTGGCAACCCCGCAGCACCAATGGAATGCTGAGTGAAACAGAAATAATTCGTTTTGAAGCTCTACTGCGTCCTGATCAAATTAAGAAAGAAAATATGGCTTGCATTTGCATGGTACCCTTCCTGACCTCCTGATGTCCTGTAGAGCTTCATAGCCAGAGAATTAATCACAGTTATCTTGCGAACCAGAAATGGTAAGGAGGGTGTAATATGGCGGGGTGGAGATACGTCTCTATCAAAGGAGGTGTAAGACACTCCTTCCCTCTGCCAGCCTGCAGGTCACCCTTGGGCAAGGTGTACACCTGCTTAGCCCCTAGTCCAGGGTCACATGAATCCATGGGAGCAGATGGTGGATGGTCGTATGAGCAGCTGGTGCATATCACAAGTCCTGGTTGTGCAACCACTGACAATCCCTGAAGAGTTATTGATAAAGGCTGGGGGTCACCCGGCTTGTAAAGACACTGCCCAGAAGAAGGCAATGGTAAACCACTTCAGTAGAAAAATTTGCCAAGAACTAGTCATGGTCATGGAAAGACCATGATCACCCAAGTCATACAACAAGGCACATAATGAAAGAACTAGCACACACAAAATGCTCGGGGAGCTCAGCAGGTCAGACAGCATCATCGGGAATGAATAGATAGTCGACGTTTTGGGCCGAGACCCTTCATCGGGACTAGAAAGGAAGGGGGAAGAAGCCAAAATAGAAAGGGGAGGGGAGGGAGAGGATGGATAAGCTGGCAGGGGCTGGGTGAGACCAGGAGAGGGGAAGGTGGGTAGGTGGACGGGGAAGTGAGGATTAAGTGAGAAGCTGGGAGGTGATAGGTGGAAAAGTTAAAGGGCTGAATATTATTCCTCTTCATAGATCAAAATGAGAATCAAAATCAGGGTCAAATTCACTGGCGAAATTTGTTGTTATGCGGCAGCAGTACATTGTAATACATAATAATAAAAACTGCAAATTGCAGTAAGAAATATATACTTTGTATATTTAATAAGTTAAATTAAATAGGTAGTGCAAAAAGAGAAACAAAAAGGTAGTGAGGTAATGTTCATGGGTTCAATATCCATTCGGAAATTTGATGACAAAGAGGAAGACCCTATTCCTGAATTGTTGGGTGTGTGCCTTCAGACTCCTCTCTCCTCCCTGATGGCAGCAATGGGAAGAGGTCATGTCCTTAATGACACCCATCTTTTTGAGGCATCACTCCTTGAAGATGTCCCAGATGCTGGGGAGGCTGCAGCTGCCTGAGCTCACAACATTGCTGCCTGTAATACTCAGTTCCTCTAGGATTTTGTGTGTGTTGTTCTGGATTTCCACCATCTGCAGGATCTCGTGTGTTTCTGTAAGGAGGGAGCCTCCCTTGTGTCCTGTGACAGAGCAGATGATGCTACTTTTCCTTGCCTGCCACATGAAAAACACCCAGTTGACAAATGTTATTGCAGGATCCACCCACCCCTCAGATACTCTCTTCCCAACCCTCCCATTAGACAGAAGTTACAAAAGCCTGAAAGCATATACCACAAGGCTCAAGGACAGCTTCTATCCCACTGTTACCTCTTGCATGACAAGATGGACCCAGCCTCACAATCTACCTCGTAATGATCCTCTGCATTTTGTTTATCTTCACTGCACTTTCCACGGTGTCAGGTGAGGTTTTGGTCATCTGGGCTCCGAGAAGATCATGGAGTCAGAGTCATACAGCACTGAACAGGCCCCTCAGCCCACATTCCCATGCAGTACTTCAGGTACCTATCTACACTCAGTGGCCCCTTTAATTGGAACTTCCTGTACCTAATAAAGTGGCCATGGAGTGTATCTTCACGGTCTTATTCCTACACTCTTCAAGGTTTGTCGTGTTGTGCATTCAGAAAGGCTCTTCTGCACATCACTGTTGTCACACATGATTATTTGAGTTTCTAAAGTCTTCCTGTCGGATTGAACCTGTCTGGCTGTTCTCCTCTGACCTCTCTCATTGACATGATGTTATCTTCCACAGAACTGTTGCTCACTGGAAGTTTTTAAAAATGTTTTCTGCACCATTCTCTGTAAGCTCTAGAGAGCAGTTTCTGAGATACTCAAACCACCCTGTCTGGCACCAACAATCATTCCACAGTCAAAGTCACTTAGATCACATTTCTTCTCCATTCTGATGTTCGGTCTGAACATCAAATTAATCTTTTGATCAGGTCTCATGCTTTTATGCATTGAGTTGCTGCCATGTAGTTGGCTGATTAGATATTTATATTAACGAGCAGGTGTACAGGTGTACCTAATAAAGTGGCCACTGAGCATATACTATTCCCACTTGCTACTACTTAGCTTCCATGCCATAGCAATTTAAGCATTTGCCTGAATATTTCTTGAATATTGTGAGACAACCATTTTCCACCACTTCCTCAGGTAGTGTGTTTAAAATTCTGACATTTACCCTCTCTATACCCCTCATAATTCTGTATCAAATCTCCCTTCATTCTCCTCTGCCCCAGGGATTAAAATTCTAATCTATTCAACCTTTCACTATAACTCAGGTCCTCAAGTCCTGGCAAGCAACATCCTTGTAAATTATCTCTGCACAATCAGCGGAGGGAATTGAACTCGATCGCTGGTGCTGTAAAGCATACCACTAACAGCTACGTTACTGCGCCATTCTAAATATCAGTTATTTTTCCAGAGGACTTTCTGGATGTGGAAGATATGGAACGATGTAGAAGCATTAGAAAGGGTACAGAGGAGATTTACCAGGATGCTGCCTGGTTTAGAGAGTATGGATTATGATCAGAGATTAAGGGAGCTAGGGCTTTACTCTTTGGAGAGAAGGAGGATGAGGGCGGACATGATAGAGGTGTATAAGAGATTAAGAGGAATAGACAGAGTGGACAGCCAGCACCTCTTCCCCAGGGCACCACTGCTCAGTACAAGAGGAGATGGCTTTAAGGTAAGGGGAGGGAAGTTCAAGGGGGATATTAGAGGAAGGTTTTTCACTCAGAGAGTGGTTGGTGCGTGGAATGCACTGCCTGAGTCAGTGGTGGAGGCAGACACACTAGTGAAGTTTAAGAGACTACTAGACAGGTATATGGAGGAATTTAAGGTGGGGGGTTATATGGGAGGCAGGGTTTGAGGGTCGGCACAACATTGTGGGCCGAAGGGCCTGTAATGTGCTGTACTATTCTATGTTCTATATCTGGATAACTTTTCAGATCCCAGCTGGCACAAGCAGTGTTTACTCAGAACCTGAATGTTACTGGTGTACAGTATTTCGTGAAATTTGTTTTGTGGCAGCAGTACATTACAATACATGATATTAAAAAAACTATAAATTACAATAAGCAATATATATAATAAATTAAACAAGTAGTGCAAAAGATATTAAAGAAATGAAAAAAAAACATGCAGTAGTGAACATGGGTTCATTGTCCGTTCCGAAACCTGACGGTGGAGGGGAAGAAGCTGTTCCTGAAACGTTGAGTGTGTGTCTCCAGGCTCCTGTAGCTCCTCGTTGATGGTAGCAATGAGAAGAGGGCACGTCCTGGGTGACAGGTGTCCTTAGTGATGGATATTGCCTTCTTGAGGAATGACCTTTTGAAGATGTCCTTGACGCTCAAGTCGACGTCTGCTTCCCTACAGCTTTCACTGGGTTTTTATTCTAAAAATAAACATCCAGAAACTTCTTATTAGGACACCACTCCTTATATTCACATTGTGTTCAGTTATTCAGCTTCTGTATTTGATTATCATCAGAGAACAAAGAATTTTTCATCCCCTCTCATTCTGCCATTAAACAGAACAGAATTCTATTTAAATGCTTACTCCTTGAACTTACAAGTTCAGCTTGAAAATTATCAGGAAACTCTGGTTCTCACCATTTCTTTGTTTCGCTTGGTGTCTCACTGAACATGAAACCCGACGAATATTGAAAGAGCTAGACAGAGTGGACGTAGTGGGGGAGTCTAGAACCACAAGTCACAGCCTCAGGATAGCAGGATGGCCCTTCAGAACAGGGATGAGAAGGAATTTCTTTAGCCAGGGGTGAATCTGTGGAACTCATTGCAACGGACAACTGTGGATGCCAAGTCATTGGATATATTTAAACGGAAGATTGATGGGTTCTTGTTTACTAAGGGATTCAAAGATTATGGGGAGAAGACAGGAGAGGAGGATTGAGAAAGATAATAAATCACAGGCCCTTCTCTTTTCCCCCAGATTTTCTCCATCATCCACAAGCCAAAGGTCAGGGATGTGAAGAAATACTCTACACCCTCAATTGGCTGAGTATCACTGGAACATCTCAGGGCAGGAGAGAGATGTTCATTTGATTAGTGCCCACACTGCTGTTATCCTTGCCCTCTGTCATGTTGATGCAATGTGTATCACCTACAGATGCCCAATAGGAGCACAATTCAACAGCACCTCCCTCTGAACCCATGCCATAACCATATACACACTTCAACTCACTTACCCCTCTACTGATATTTGAAAGTTCTGAGCCTGATGTTATTTTGTTATCTTAGTTTATGCTTTCTTCATGTCTATTGACCATAAAGCACAGGAGCTGAATTAGGCCATTCAGCCCATCCAGTCTTCCTTGCCATTCCATAATGACTGGTTTATGATCCTTCTCAGCCCTCACTCTCCTGCCTTCTCCTTCCACCAATCTTTGCCTTAAATATACCCAATGACTTGGCCTCCACAGCCATCTGTGACAAAGAATTCTACAGATTTACCACCCTCAGCCTAAAGAAATTCCTCCTCATCATTGTTGTAAAGGGTGTCCTTTACAACAATTCTGAGGTTGTGCCCTCTGATCTTAGACTCTCCCACTATAGCAAACATCCTCTCCACATCCACTCTTTCTAGGCCTTTCAATATTTGGTAGGTTCCAATGAGATCCCCCCTCATTCTTCTAAATTCCAGTGAGTACAGACCCCGAGCTATCAAACATTCCTCATACATTAACCCTTTCATTCCCAGGATAATTTTCATGAATCTCCTCTGAATCCTCTCCAATGCCAGCACATCCTTACTTGGATAAGGGACCCAAAACTGCTCACAATACTCCGAGTGCGATCTAACCAATGCCTTGTAAAGCCTCAGTGTTGCATCCTTGCTTTTATATTCTAGTCCATTTGAAATTAAAGCTAACATTTTCAGAATATTGTGATGTGCTGATGCTTGTCCCAGTCTGTTAGTCAATTTTATCCTGGTGAGTAGCTGCATTATTACACAATGGAATTTGCATCTGTGCACTTCAAAATATACTCTGGTATATAATTAACTGACTTGGGAGTTACAAATTGTGGTTATTCAGCTCCTGATAGTTACACATACTGCATTACTCACAAGTTCCCAGATGACTTACTGTTGGAAATATATTACCTACTTAAAATTCCAGCGTGTTCTTACCTTAGTAACTAGTGACTGTCTATTCAAATTGAGATTTGTTGTCACAAAATGTACTAAGATTGGAATATAATAAGTTTTTGTTATCTGCTGCACATGCCTGCTAGCTTGTATTTCTCTTCCCCACCCCCCACACCTTCTTATTCTGGCTTCTGTATCTTACTTTCTGGTTCTGTTGAACCGTCTCAGCCAGAAATTTTGACTGTTTACTCCACTCTATAGATGCTGCCTGACTTGAAAAGTTTATCTTGTAGTTTAGACCATAAGACCACAAGATATAGGAGCAGAATTAAGCCATTTGGCCCATCAAGCCTGCTCTGCCATTTTTATCATGGCTGATCCAATTCCCCCTCAGCCCCAATCTCTTCTTCCTGCCTTCTCCCTGTATCCTTTTGTGCCCTGACTAATCAAGATATATCTTAAACATACCCAATGACTTGGCCTCCATTGTTGCCTATGGTAACAGATTCCACAGATTAATCACTCTATGTAAAGAAATTCTTCCTTATCGCCATTCTAAATGGACGTCCCTCTATTCTGATTCTGTGTCCTCTGGTCTTAGGCTCCCTCTCCACATCCACTCTGTCGAGACCTTTCAACATTCAACAGGCTTCAATGAGATCCCTCTTTCTTCTTCTGAGTTCCAGTGTTACAAGCCCAGAGCCATCGAATGCTCTTGATATGACAAGCCTTTCAATCCCGGAATCATTTTGTGCACATTGCTCAAGACCTCCGGCATCTGCGGAATCTCCATGTGTTTGTAAACTCTTGCTCTGTGGACTATTCCTGGATCTGTGTACTCAGTATGTTTTACTGGGTCACTGAGACCAGAGCCTAGGTTGGTTTGGGGCCTGCAGCCTGAGCTGGATGTGAGAATGGGGGTGGGTCTTCTGCCCACTCCCAGTTTGTGACAAGCCAACAGCTTTTATCTGTAATGTCTACAGAGAGCTTGACAACTGTATGTCATTACAATGTCAGTGTCCTTGTTGGTCCCCTTAAAGGCATCCATTTCTTTTGTTATCTGTGAGAAGTGGGTGTCCTTCATTCCTTGTAGATTATCAAGGACTTAATGTGGGACAAAAAAGGGTGAAAGCTCACACCGCCAGGCTCAAGGACAATTTCTATCAAACTGTTGTAAGATTATTGTGCAGAAAGGTGGACTTCTGACCTCACAATCTACCTCATCACAATCTTGCACCTTATTGTCTACCCACCTGCACTCTCTCAGTAACTGTAACACTATTTTCGCATTCTATTATTGCTTTTCTCTGTACTTCCTCAATGCATTGATGTGCACTCTCCTGTCAGATTCCATCACCTTTAGCCCTTTGTCACTTCCACCTATCACTTTCCAATCTCTGGCATCACCTCCCCCTCCCCTGGATCCACCTGTCACCTGCCAGCTCTTGCTCCACCCCTCCCTCACTTTTTCATGCCTGCTATTCTCCTTTATTTCTCGCCAGTCCTGGTGAAGGATCTTGACCAGAAACACCCACTTCCATTTCCCTCCAATTCTCTGCCTGAGCCCTTTGGTTCCTCTAGTGAAGAGGTTCCCAACCTGGAGGTCCTCAGTTCTCTTCCTTAGTGGTATTGGTCCATTGGTGACCCCTGCTCTAGAACTTTATATGATGCTCCAGGTTCCATCATCTGAAGCTGGTGTATCTCCACACTGCATTTACCAACACACTCAGTAACAGAGAGCCAACCTTACAAGTTCGGATCTGCAGATACTTGTCAGTGGATAACATGGATTTTAGCTTGCTAAATGGCTGTGTGCTACAGTGTATTCTGCTTTTGAAATTCAATGGACCTTCTTTGACACTGGGCTGTAAGGTGATGACTCCAGCTCTACCTCACCATCTCCACTCAAGATCATTGTGCTTTCTGTGTGACAGAAGCACTATAGGAAGCATCCTTTCACTGCTTTCCCCTTGTGTCAGATCAATGCCCTGAGGTGGCAAATGGACGGTAATGAACACAAAGATTTTCAGTCTACCTCAGTACAGTGTGACAGCAATAAACCACTTACTGGTACAACCTCTGAAGCTGGAAGCAGCTCCTTTACTTGTCATATTAGAACATAAAAATAGGAACAGGAGTCAAAATTTAAAGTACATTTATCATCAAAGTATGTATACCATATACGTTTTCATCATTATGTGCCCTGTTGTATGATATGGGCGATTTTGGAATTCCATCTGTCCATGACCAAAATTGTTCTTGGCAATTTTTTCTGCAGAAGAGGTTTGCCATTGCCTTCTTGTGGGCAGTGTCTTTTCAAGACGGGTGACTCCAGCCATTATCAATACTCTTCAGAGATTGTCTGCCTGGTGTCAGTGGTCGCATAACCAGAACTTGAGATGTGTACCAGGTTCTCAAATGACCATTCACCACCTGCTCCCAGGGCTTCATGTGACCCTGATTTGGAGGGGGTGGGGGGCTAAGCAGGTGCTACACCTTGCCCAAGGGTAACGTGCAGGCTAGTGGAGGGAAGGAGCATCTCACACCTCCTTCGGTAGAGATGTACCTCCACCCTGTACCATACACAATCTTGAGATCCAGCTTCTTGCAGGCAGCAACAAAAACAAAGAAATATAATAGGATCCACAGGAAACCACACACAGCAAAGACTGTCAGGCGCTCAGTGTGCAAGAAAAAGAACAAACTGTGCAAACATTAAAAAATAAACAAATAACACACAGAACATGAACTGCAGATTCCCCAAAAATGTGTTGCCGCCCACAAAACCAGTCCAGTGCTGCAACCAGTTCAGGAGCTCAGTGGCTGCAGAGCCAGGTCAGCACTTTGGTCAGTAAAACCTCATGGAGTAGTGAGCTGAACACTGGCTTGTCCTTTGCCCTCAGTCATGGCGCCTTGATCTTTTTAATCTGGCTCAGCACTTCAATCGGCTGAGCATCAGTTCAGTTTCTGCTCTTGGCCCTGGGCTCTGTCGCTTCAATTCAGCTCGGAATCCGCTCCAGCAAAGGCCACCGCAACTACAGTCAGCCATCTGGCCCGTCGAGCCTCCTCCGCCGTTCAGCAAGGTCATGGCTGATCTGACCGTGGACTCAGCTCCACCTACCTCCCTTTCCCCCATGAGCCTTAAATCCACAGTTATGCAAATATCTATCTAATAGTGTCTTAAATATATTTAATGAGATAATCCTCTTGCTTCCCTGGGTATCTGTCTGCCTTTTCCCCTAATGCATAATTCTATCGAACTGGTGTTGCCACCTTTAATATACCAGAACTATCAATCGTGCTCTTTTAATACAATGGACTTGCCATACGTCCCGGGACCCGAGAGCGAGGCTACGCTCCAGAGACATTGGAAAGACCATTACATGGAAGACTACAGGTTAGTTTCATGAACAGCACAATGCCTGTGGGAGAGAGCTGGAATAAACGTGACTGTCAGTGACTACTTGGAAGGAGTAGGTTTGTAGCTGGTCCTGTTGCGCTGAGTACATTGGTAATGCTTTGAAGACAAGCCAGGAAGCAGACTGTGCCTCTACCTACATCTGCTGAATCGTCATGTACTTATGGTGCTCAGAAATTCGTTCTAGGTTCGGAGTAAATTATTATCAAAGTAGGTGCAGGATTTGTCACCATATACTGCCAAGAGAGTCATTTTCCTGCAGGCATTTATGTGAAAACAAAGAAATACAATAGATTTTATGAAAAACTATACTTGCAAATCTCCGCCATGGATGGTTCTGAAATTCGGCTGCAAAAGGAGGAGGGTTAGGCGTGAGGCTAGCAACCCCATCCCATAAAAACCCAGAGCTACAGAAATGCTAATGGAAGCTCCAAAGACCTCATCCCTGGGAGAGGAAGAATCTTCGCCAATAGGATGTATGGTTGAGCTGCACCTTGGGAGTATTTGAAAAACGGGCCCAGGACAGAGGACTCTGTTGTGCTGCTGTTGTGCTGCAACAGGCTGAAGAAGAAGAATACTTAACAAAGACTGGCCAACTGTTGTCAACACAGCTGGGAGATGAATATACCAAACTTTCAGTTGCACGTCTCTACAGGCAGAGTACTACTTATGTCTTCATTATCTTGGTTTGCCATCTTCCACTTCCTCTCTGCCTTGGAAAGAAATGCACAGAATCAAAAAACCCTCCCACCCCCAGTCATTAACTCTTTACCTCCTTCCATTGGGCAGAAGACACAAAAGCTTGAAAACAGTTTCTATTTTGCTTCTATAGGATTCGTGAACAGACCTCTTGTATGATGAAGATGAACTCTTGATCTCTCGATCTACCTCGTCATGGCTCTTGCACCTTATTTGTCTACTTAGCCCCCACTCTACTTTCCTTCCACTAATGACGATGAGACTATGCACAGCTCCAACGCTGTGTTCAAGTTTGCTGATGACACCACTGTTGTTAGCTGAATCAAAGGTGGTAATGAATCACCTGGCTGAGTGGAGCCACAACAACCACCTCTCACTAAATATCAGCAAGACCAAGGAGCTGATGATTAGGTCCATGAGCCAGTCCTCACCGGGGTATCAGAGGTGGAGAGGGTCAGCAACTTTAGTTCCTCGGTGGTGTCTTTTCAGAGGATCTGTCCTGGGCCCAGTACAGAAGTACCATTATGAAGGAAGTCTGGTGGAGTCTCTTCTTCCTTAGAAGTTTGGAAATAATTGGCATGACATTTAAAACTTCCACAAACTTCTATAGATGTTTGGTGGAGAGTATTTTGACTGGTTGCAATGGAAAATCCTGAAAAAAAGTCATGGGAACTGCTCAGTCAGAGGTAAAGCCCTCCACACCATTGAGCACATCTACACGGAGCGCTGTTGTAGGAAAGTAACATCCGTCATCAAGGAACCTCCAAACTACCCCCCCCCCCCCCCCCCCCACTCAGGCCATCTCTCTGCTGCCATCAGGAAGAAAGTACAGGAGCCTCAGGACTCACAGCACCAGATTCGGAACAGTTGTTGCCCCCTCAACCATCAGCCTCTTGAACCTGAGGGGATAACTTCACTCACCTATCACTGAACTGTTCCCGCAACCAACGACTTTCAAGGACTCTTCATCTCATGTTCTTGATATTCATTGCTTATTATTTACTGTTATTTTTTCTTTTGTTTTTGTTCAGTTTGATGTCTTTTGCACACTGGTTGTTCGGCTGCCTCGCTGGGTGCAATCTTTCATTGATTCTTTTGTGTTTCTTCGATATACTCTGTATGCCTGAAAGGAAACAGATCTCAGGGTTGTATATGGTAATTTGATAATATGTTCACTTGGTATTTACGCTACGCTATTTCTGTAACTGCAATCAATGTAAGTTAAAGATTAAAAATTAGCTTTATTTGTCACGTGTGTATCAAATCATCCAGTGAAGCACGTCATTTGCATCGACAACCAGCACAATCTGAGGATGTGCTGGGGGCAGCCTGCAAGTGTTGCCATGCTTCCGGTGGCAACAGAGCATGTCCATGATTTACCAATCCTGAGCTATGTCTTTGGAATGTGGGAGGAGACTGGGGTACCCGGAGGAAAGAGCATGGGGAGATCGTACAAATTCCTTACAGACAATGTCATGAATTGAATCCCGATCGCGGGCGCTAGAAAGCATTATGCCAGCCATGATGCTACCATGCTGCCAATCTCGTCTATCCCGGCTGACTCCAGTTCTAGCTCAGCATCTTAATCACTTTTGTAGTGACTAGAACACTATATTTCACATTCTGTACTTCCTTTTCCCTTTGTACTACACTGATGAAATTTTTGTCATACTAGAACAGAGATGAGGAGGAATTTCTTTAGCAGGAAATTTGTGGAATTCATTGCCACTGTGAAGGCCAAGATGTTGGGTATCTTTAAAGCAGAGGTTGATAGGTTTTTGATTAGTAAGGGTGTCAAAGGTTATGGGGAGAAAACAGGAGAATGGGGTTGAGAGGGTTAATAAATCAACTATGATGGAATGGTGGAGCAGTCTCGATGGGCTGAATGGCCTAATCCTACTCCTATGCCTTATTGTCTTTTGAAAATGGAGCTGAGTCATGCCCCGGGGAGCACCTGCTCCGAAGTGCACGAAGGCACACTTCATACAGTTAACTGTCAGCCGTCCTCTCCAAACACCAAGCACGATTCACAACTCACTGCTGGGTGACTCACGGGCATGAAGCTGCATATGCTCCCGATCTGTGACACAGCGTGCTGTTAGAAGCAACAAGGTGGACTGCCCACCATTACCCTTCCTCCGGATTTCTATTCAGTTCTCCAGTACACTGTGATTCATACCGAGGGAGGGAGGGAGGGAGCACCATGACGAGGGATAATCACTGGATGTGATGAGCCAGTTTTAACACCCGAGAAACAACAGAAAATAACTTGCCTGCTGGTAGACCAAGAAACACGTCGTCATGACGACCTTAACCTCGTGTCTGGTCTGCCACCGTCATTATGCAGATGCAATGAAGAAGCGATCGGAATTCTGTCTTGTGAAAATAGTTTCAGTAACTTAATCGCTTGTAGTGCTGAGTTCACTTTGAGTGAAACAATGAAGTTGGAACAGGGTCCATAGTCAGATCGAACAACGGGAGATAGCTCTAATTAAAATTAGTTCAGAATCAGCATTAAAATTGGAATCAGGTTTAATATCACTGACAAAGTATTTATTGATTTTTTTTGATTTAAAGCAGCAGTACAGTGCTGCTTTGAAAAATACAAAAAAATATAAAAAATACTATAACTTCAAGATATTCTGCAGGTGCTGGAAATCCAGAGACATCATCATCATCATTATGTGCCATGTCAGGTGACATCATCAGTATGTCATGTGTCCTACGATGTGGGCAATCTTGGTCTCATGATCATGATTGTTCTTGGCAAATTTTTCTACAAAAGTGGCTTGCCATTGACTTCTTCTGGGGTAGTGTCTTTACCAGGCGGGTGACCCCAGCCATTATCAATACTCTTGAGAGACTGTCTGTCTGGTGTCAGTGGTCACATAACCAAAACTTGTGATGTGCACCAGCTGCTCATACGACCACCCACCACCTGCTCCCATGGCTTCATGTGACCCTGATCAGGGGGCTAAGCAGGTGCTACACCTTGCAGACTAGCGGAGGGAAGGAGCATCTTACACCTCCTTTGGTAGAGACATGTCTCCACCCTGCCAACCCAGAGTAACACACATAAACAGTTTGAGGAACTCAACAGGTCAGGCAACACCTATGGAGAGCAATAAACAGTTGATGTTTCAGGTGGAGACCCTTCATTAGAACTCTTCAATAGTCCTGATGAATGGTCTCGGTCCGAATCGTCAACAGTTTATTTAAGTTTCAATATGAGATACAGTATTTTACAACAGTTAATATTTTAAAAAATAAATAAGTAGAAGATAGAACATAAAGAATCAGCATGGCTTTGTCAAGAGAAGGTTGTGCCTTAAGAGCCTAATTGAATTATTTGTAACAAAACACACTGATGAAGGTAGAACAGTGGATGTAGTGTATATGGATTTCAGTAAGGCATTTGATAAGGTTCCCCATGCAAGGCTCATTCAGAAAGTAAGGAGGCATGGGATCCAAGGATCCAGAATTGTCTTGCCCACAGAAGGCAAAGGGTGGTTCTAGGTGGTTTGTATTCTGCATGGAGGTCAATGATCAGTGGTGTTATACAGGGGTCAGTTCTGGGATCCCTCCTCTTTCTGATTTTTATAAATAAACTGGATGAAGAAGTAGAAGCTTGCTGATGACTTGAAGGTTGGGGGTGTTGAGGATAGTCTGGAGAGTTGTCAGAGGTTACAGTGGAACATTGATAGGATGCAGAACTGGGCTGAGATGTGGCAGATGGAGTTCAACCCAGATAAGTGTGAAGTGGTTCATTTTGGTAGGTCAAATTTGAAGACAGAATATAGAATCAATAGTAAAACTCTTGGCAGTGTGGAGGATCTGAGAGATCTTGGGGCTTGTGTTCATAGGACACTCAAAGCTGCTGCATAGGTTGTTAAGAAGGTGTGTGGTGTGATGGCATTCATCAACCATGGGATTGAGTTCAAGAGCCTGAGGTAATGTTACAGCTATATAAGACCCTGGTCAGACCCCACTTGGAATACTGTATTCAGTTCTGGTTGCCCCCCTCTACAGGAAGGGTGTGGATACTATAGAGAGAGTGCAGAGGAGATTTACAAGGATGTTACCTGGACTGGAGAGTGTGCTTTATGAGAATAGTTTGAGTGAACTTGGGACTTTTCTCCTTAGAGTGACGGAGGATGAGAGGTGACCTGATAGAGGTGTATAAGATGATGAGAGGCATTGATCATGTGAATAGCCAGAGGCTTTTTCCCATGGCTGAACTGGCTAACATGAGGGGGCATAGTTTTAAGGTGCTTGGAAGTAGGTACAAGGGGGATGTCAGAATTAAGCTTTTCATTCAGAGAGCGATGAGTGCACGGAACGCACTACCGGCGATGGTGGTGGAGGCAGATACAATAGGGTCTTTTAAGAGACTCTTAGATAGGTACATGGAACTTAGAAAAACAGAAGGCTATATGGTAGGGTAATTCTAGGCAGTCTCTAGAATAGGTTACATGGTCGGCACAACATTGTGGGCCGAAGGGCCTGTAATGTTCTGTAGATTTCTATGATCTATGTTCTATGTAAGAGAGCATGTCCCAAAAGTCGAGGGTCCTTAATGATGGAGTTTCCAATAATGTACATGTTTACTTCAGAAGTTTTATCTGCGCTAAAATTTAATTTAACTTTAATTATTCTGGGGATCATGGAAAAAATATCCACCCTCTTCAGATATGAAAGCTTAAATCTTGATAGCTTTCTCCTCTCTCATTGAACCTCAATGGGCCACTAATGGACAATTAGCCTGCCGAATGAAATATAATGGAACATTAACGTGGTTTCTTTATTCCAAGATGCATAAATATAAATGATAACATCAAACATTAAACACAGGCAATGGAATCATTGATTTTTCCAACTTGCCCAGCTCAATACATCAGGGTGAGGAGAAGTGCTCCCTGAGGCAGACTGTTGCCTGATTAATTTCTTCTTTTTTTATATTTATTTAGAGATAAAGTGTGGAACAGGTCCTTCTGGCCCAATGAGCCGCACAGTGCAGCAACCCACCTATTTCACCGCAGTAGACGGGGCTGATAAGAGGAACCAAAATTTAAGTACTCCTCCCATTGTACTCACCCTTCCCCTTATTCCTAAGTGTGCAAGTAGAGTGGACCTATTCCCCACTTCGCTCTTTCTGATTAAAACTTGCTTTAATAACATTCAGCACATCTGAATGTCTGGGCAGAAGACCAGGTGTAGGTACAGGTGTAGACAATTTGACTTTTTTATATTCATTTATTTATTCGGAGTTAGAGCATGGAACAGGCCCCTCCAGCCCAACGAGCTGTGTCAACCCATCGATTTAACCTGAGTCTAATTATGGGACAATTTACAGTGACCAGTTAACCTACCAACCGGTGCATCTTTGGAATGCGGGAGGAAACTGGACAACACAAACACCTACGTCAGGATGCCTCTCATCGACTATAGCTCAGCATTTAACACCATCGTTCCCACAATCTTGATTGAGAAGTTGCAGAATCTGAGCCTCTGTACCTCCCTCTGCAATTGAATCCTTGACTTCCTAACTGTAAGACCACAATCTGAGTGGATCGGTGATAACACATCCTCCTCGCTGGCAACCTACACTGTTACACCTCAGTGGTGTATGCTTAGCCCACTGCTCTACTCTCTCTATACCCATGACTGTGTGGCCGGGCATAGCTCAAGTACCATCTATAAATTTGCTGACAATACAAGCTCAGGTGGAGACAAGAGGGAAAACAGGAGTGAGGTATACCAGCTAGTGGAGTGGTGTTGCAGCAACAACCATGCACTCAACATCAGTAATACGAAAGAGCTGATTGTGGACTTCAGGAAGGGTAAGACAAAGGAACACATACCAATCCTCATAGAGGGATCAGAAGTGAAGGAAGTGAACCGTTTCAAGTTCCTGGGTGTCAAGATCTCTGAGAATCTAACTTGGTCCCAACATATTGATGTAGTTATAAAGAAGGCAAGACAGCAGCTATACTTCATTAGGGTTTGAAGAGATTTGGTATGTCAATAAATACACTCAAAAACTTCTATAGATGTACTGTGGAGAGAATTCTGACAGGCTTCATCACTGTCTGGTATGGAGGGGCTACTGCATAGGACCGAAAAAAGCTGCAGAAGGTTATAAATCTAGCCAGCTCCATCTGGGATACTAGCCTACAAAGTATCCAAGACATCTTTAAGGAGCAGTGTCTCAGAAAGGCAGCATCCATTATTAAGGACCCCCAACACCCAGGGCATGCCCTTTTCTCACTGTTACCATCAGGAAGGAGGTACAGAAGCCTGAAGACACACACTCAGTGATTCAGGAACAGCTTCTTCCCCTCTGCCATCGATCCCTAAATGGACATAGAACCCATGAATGCTACCTCAGTTTTTAAATATATATTATTTCTGTTTTTGCACGATTTTAATATATTCAATATAAGTATATGGCAATTTATTTATTTATCTTCTATATTATGTATTACATTGAACTGCTGCTGAGTGAACAAATTTCACGACACATGCCGGTGATAATGAACCTGATCCTGATTCTGAACTGGAGCTCCCGGAGGAAAACCAAGCATTCTGTGAGGAGGGTGTACTTACAGACAGTGGCAGAGCTGAACTCTGAACTTCGATGCCCGAGCTGTAACAGAGTTACGCTATCTGCTATGCTACTGTGGTCTCCCTGAGACAGAAGCACATGTTTTAAAATGAATCCTTCTTTGTAGAGCTTAAGCCTGCGGAGACAGTCAATGCAATGTTAACCACTTGAAGAAAAAGTGTAGATCTGTGAGTAGATAGTAGTATTGCTAAAATTTCTTCTGCTCTGCCTCAACAGAATGTCGACATAGCATAATAATTTTCCATTTCCTACATCAGTCTGTGGGCTCTCGTTATGAAGCATTTTTATGACATCAGCCCGTATCTGGGGAATCAAATTGAGAACCAAAACCCACTTACTGATAGGTACCTTGATTAGCTCAGCTAACAAACACATCCTCGAAAAGGACCTCAACCTTGTTGTTGTTCGGAGGCTTGTGTGTCTCAGCAACCCAGACAGTGACGTTGGCAGGAGTCAGGGCTTATGCTTTGGCTCTTGGTAGGGTCACCAATGTCAAAACTGTCAAAGGGTAGTTACCAGACTAGGAGTGGTCCACCAGTTCTCCAGGTTTGGTTGGTGGGGGAGGGGCGGGGGTGGTGTTCAACTCAGAGCTAACAACCCGGACTGGAAAACAAAATTGTGACAGAAACAGCAGTGAAGAATCCTTCGACATCTGAGGTTGACGGTATTCCTGAGTCCTCACCTGGGACTTGCACGCCTAGTAGTAGTGAAGCTACTGACATGAAGAAGGAAGCTCTGAGCAGCACCAAAGATGACCTTCATTGCAGACTAAATGCCAGTGGTTTACCAGGCAGTGTGTAAGGAACACACACAGGAATTTACACTATTAAGTGCCTGTGTGCACACTCACTAGGTTTCCCTGACCCTCCATGAACAGACAAAGAGAAAAGGTAATACCCGGGAAAACGAAGTTCTTCTCGATCCCAGTATGATCTCCACATTTCCAAAGTGCGATTGTTGGTCTCTACAGAGTTGTTACTGCTTGTGCTCCCCAAATCCCCCCTTTTCCTTATCAGATCAGTCTATGATGTTTCAGTTTTGTTGGTTCAAGGTCATCTGATTGGCCTGTCTCAGCTTCTCGTTAGACCTGGCTCAAAGCTACAAGCCATATTGCTTTATGACTCTTCCAATATTTTAAATCTTTAATTTATTGCCCACGTCAGCTTCCATGAAAAGGCATTAGTGAGTGACCTTTCTGAACGGCAATTGTCCTTGTGATGAGGGTGGATCTACAGCACTTCAAGGCTGCACCTTACTCATGTGGTGTGCTGGGCACAAACCCCAGAGCACCAGGGGTGGCATACTAGTGCAGCAGTTAGCAGAACGCTATTGCAGTTCCAATGACCTGGGTTCAATTCCCACTGCAGTCTATAAGGAGTTTGTTTTTTTTCCCCATGTTTTCCTTCGATGCTCCGGTTTCCTTCCACATTCCAAGTACATACAGGATCAGCCATGATGGAATGGAAGTGCAGACTCGATGGTCTAAGTCTGCTCCTGTCTTTAGAATAGTAGGTTGATTGGTTCCTTAAGGTTGTTACAGCTGGGGTGTGCTGGTAGTGAGGACAAGCTCCCACTACCTATTAAATGCTCCCAACTGCGTGTGCCTCAAATAGCCTCTGACAACCAAGCCCGGCTCCTGGCCTTCACATGTGGCTTAGCTACCAAGCCCAGCGGAACCATTTTTACTGACAGGAGAAGGGACAAAAGCGGGTTACTGGCACCTTTAAACCAGTTGCTTTGGGCAGATGGGTCTTGTCAGCTGTGGTTGGCAGCTCATCTAGGAGAAGGAAAACTCTGATCTCAAACCTCTGCTGCCTTGCAGCTAGACCCATGCATGGGGAAAGCTTCAGGATAAACCCAGAGGGGAAAAAATCTGGAGCTGGAATCCCTAAGGCGGTCTTACATTGAGTTCAACACTGAGGCAAATCCTGCGTTGCTGCTGGTACTAAACCGTATCGGTCTCTGCCGTTCCTTTGGGTTCAACAGATGCATGGAGAGGGGGAGCTTGCTACATGGGCAACAGCTTGCTCTCCACATTGCACTGACCTGGCTTGTGTATCTAGGCAGCCAGGACGCAACCTTACGGTCAACCCTGAACAACGGAGGCCTCACTCTCACGGTCACATGCGTGTGAATAGGTGGAGCAGATCATCGGGCCTGAGGAGCCTGTTACTGTGCTGTATCTTTGAATAAAAGCAAGTTAATAAACTAGCCGTAAGAGCCATTGTTGTTTCACAAATACCTTTGTTCTTGTTGGGTGTTGTCTACAGAGCCAAATGTACCCCCCCCCCGCCCCCACCACCAGACAGAGGAGAAACCAAGTATCCGTGGAGTTCCCAGTTCACTCAGTGCTGTTGAGTAATTGCTTCCTGAACTCCTCGGTGTGCAAAAAATGACCAAGGTCAGAGTAAGTTTATTATCAAAGCAGGTACATATGTACTACCATAGACTAGCTTGAGATTCATTTTCTTGCAAGCATTTCCAGGAAAATAAAGACATACAATAGAATTTATCGAAGACTGACAAACAACCAATGTGCAAAAGAAAGACAAATTGTGCAAATTTAAAAAAAAGACTGAGAACATGAGTTCTCATTAAGGGAGGGAAGTTTAGGGGAGACATCAGGGGTAAGTTTTTTACACAGAGAGTTGTGAGTGCCTGGGATGACTTGCCAGGGATGGTGGTGGAGGCTAAAACATTAGGGGTATTTAAGAGCCTCTTGGACAGGCACATGGATGAAAGAAAAATAGAGGGTTATGGGGTAGTGTGGGTTTAGTACTTTTTTAAAGGATTATATGGGTCAGCACAACATGGAGAGCTGAAGGGCTGGTACTGTGCTGTAGTGTTCTATGGTTCTGTGGTTCTATGAGTGGTAGAGTCCTTGAAAGTGAGTCCATAGGTTGTGGAATCAGTTTAGTGTTGAGGTGAGTGAAGTTATCCACTCTGGTTCAGGAGCCTGACGGTTGAAGGGTGATAGCTTGGTAGTATGAGACCTACGGCTCCTGTACCTCCTGCCCAATGGTAGTGGCACAAAGAGAGCATGGCCTGGATGCTGGGGGTCCTAGATAATGGATGCTGCTTTCTTGTGGCGGCACTCTATGCTCATTGATTTGGGGGGGGGGGCGTTTTCCTGTGATGGGCTGGGATATGTCCATCACTTTCTGTAGAGGTCTTCGTTCCTGGGCATTGGTGTTTCCATACCAAGCTATGATGAAAACAGTCAGGAAACTCTCCAATATCCTGAGGTTGTTCTCATGTTGCACACCTCCCTCTTGAACAGATTTCCTCCAGCTGTATTCCCAGTTTTTAAATGTACAGTACTGCGCAAATGTCTTAGGCACACATATATATGTGTGTATATAGCTGGGGTGCCTAAACCTTTGCACAGTACTGTAGTAATTTTATGTATTGCACTGTACTGCTGCCACAAAAAAAGCAAACAAATTTCATGACATATGTGAATGACAATAAACCTGATTCTGATATGGGTCCCTATTGTGGACTGAGAGTGGGAAGGGGGCAGGGAGAGGGGAATCACGTTTGGGTAAAGGGGAAGGGAGAGGAGAGGGAATGGGAAGCACCAGAGAGACAGTCTATAATGAGCAATAAACCAATTGTTTGGAACCAAATTACCTTACCTTGTTTCTCTGGGTTGGGTGTGTCTGTACCCGCGCCACCACTTGCCCCTGGCTCTCCTTCTCTGCCGCCTGTCCCACTCCCTTCCTGCGGCACTCCACCCTCATCATTCCCAACATCCTTTGCTCCCGTCAGATTTACAAACTCACTCTCCACTCTACATTGACAAACACAGTGCTGTGCAAGACGCTATTTTATTTTTACCCAATATCAGAACTGCAATGCCTCATCAATTAATGTTTCATTTTAATCACCAGTAATCTTGCAGCCCCTCATTTAAGAGACCTGCTTCTTTTCCATTGAGTACGAGTGAAGTTCAAGTTCCAGTTTATTGTCATCTGACTGTATATATGTACAACCAAATTAAAAACCATTCCTCTGGACCATAGTGCACCCATAATACGAATATAACACATAGCACATAAAACAAATTATTACCACAAATAAGTTAATACAATATAATTGAAAATGCATGCACTATAGGTAAACACAGTAAGCAGCTGACTGACCTTGTGATGAAACCTCAGTGGTGGCAGTCCACTCATTAGTCTCACAGCTTGGGGGAAGAATCTGTTACTCAAAGCAACACACACAAAACGTGGGAGGAACTCAGCAGGTCAGGCAGCATCTATAGAAATGAAGAAATATTTGACATTTCAGGCCAAGACTCTTACCCAGTCTGACAGTCCTAGTCCTCGTACTCCTGTGCCTCCTTTCTGATGAGAGTGGGTCAAAGAGATTGTGGGAAGGCCGGTAGGAATCCTCAACAATGCTTCAGGCCCTTTGTGTAACAGAGCATTATAGCCTTCCACAACTTCTGGATGAGTTCCTGCTACTTTCTGAAGCATCTAATGGTTCATTTGAACAATGGACTACAGTTGGACATGAATGTATCCTTGGGCTGTGAATCATCACCATCCTTATTGTTTCCTTCGTATACTGTTAGTGGAGTCCTCAGGGCATACCACTTACTTTTGTTTTGTGGTAAGGCAATATGTACTCAGTCAGGCCTGTGTATTTTAAATCGTGGAGCAATCTGCCAATCAAAGAAAGAAAATTTGGCCACAGAACAACGTACTGGTGCCTGCTCTATAAATCAATCTGGGTTGTTCATTTCCTGAAGGTCTTTTTTCTGATGTAGGTCACTGGTTTGAATATATTTATTTATTCATTCATTCATCTAGCTATCTATTTATCTAGAGATACAATGCCCAACAAGCCCCGAGACGCACCGTTCTGCAATTCACCAATTTAACCCCAGCGTCATCACAGGGCCATTTACAATGACCAATTAACCTACTAACTGATACACCTTTGGCATATGGGAGGAAACTGGAACACCTGGGGAAACCCACGCGTTCATGGGGAGGATGTTAAAACTCCTTATGGACGACAGCGGAATTGAACTCCAAACTCCAGCACTCTGAGCTGTAATAATGTTGCACTGATTGCTACACTATACTGCATATCAACTCAAATTCAAAGTACATTTATTATCAAAGTATTTATACATTATACAATCTCAAGATTCTTCTCCTAGCAGGCAGCCATGAAACACCTAGAAAAAAGCACCATAAAAGAAGGATGTCTAACATTCAGCATGCAGAGAATAAAAACCACATCATGCCCATAAAAAGAACCCATAAAAAATAAAAGAATAAAATAACCCATAAAAAAGCAGACTGTCGAACATCCAATGCGCAATGAAAAAAAAATCTTGGAAACAATAACCGCAAGCAAATATTGTTTCTCAACTGAAGTCTTCAAGAGAGTCTCATAGTTCAACGCAGAGCCGAGTAAATGCTGCGGAGCAGCGATCTGAACTGGCCCCAACCACGCCTCGGGCCCCTACACCCTGACCTTTTCAATCTGGCCCTGTTCGGCTGCTTGGGAGTGCTGAACTTCACTGCCTCGGTTTGGCCTGTAAATCTCTGTCCAAGCAGTGGGTCTTGCCACGTGGATACCGCTGGACTTGGCCGCCTCGGTTTGGCCTATGATAACATTGTGTTCAGTAACATCAACACGCTCTGGGGCCTAGACCCCACAACTTCCATTTGGCCTGTGCCTGATCTTTCATGCTTTTCCATGATCCTGGTGACAGGTCCACTGCCTTGCCTTGCCTCGGTTCTGCCACGTTGAAGTCCAAAGGGAAGTTACAGACTATTATTTGTGATGATCGTTTGGCAGAGAAAGTGTTGTTAATAAAGTATTTAGTTGCTTTCCTTGTTTTGTTAGCTACCAGCCAGAAGTCGCAGAGGATCACCAGTGCCTTCTTAAATTGGAACTACTTTGGCATCTCCAGCATACACAACCTCCTGATCTGAGGTACCTCCTGTACCTAATAAAGTGGCCACTGAGTGTATGTTTGTGGTCTTCTTCTGCTGCTGTGGCCCATCCACTTCTGCACTCCACTGTTGTAACACATGGTTATTTGAGTTACTGTCGCTCTCCTGTCAGTGCAAACTAGCCTGGCCATTCTCCTCTGGCCTCTCTCATTAACAAGGCATTTTCACCCACAAAACAACCACTCACTGGATGTTTTTTGTTTCTCACTCCATTCTCTGTAAACTCTGGAGTCTGTTGTGTGTGAAGATCCCAGGAAATCAGCGGTTTCTGAGATATTCAATCCACCCCATCTGGCACCAGCAATCATTCCACAGTTAAAGTCACTTAGATCACAATTCTTTCCCATTCTGATGTTTGATCTGAATAACAGCTGAACCTCTTGACCATGGCTGCATGCTTTTGTGTGCTGAGTTGCTGCCACATGATTGGCTGATTAGATATTTGCATTAATGAGCAGGAGTACAGGTTTACCTAATAAAGTAGCCACTGAGCATAGAAACCTACAGCACAGAAACTGGCCCTCTGGCCCTTCCTGACAGTGCCAAATCTGCTTTGTGCCATCATCCTGCACCCGGCCCATAGCCCTCTGCTGGTGGCTTCTCCACCTGGGACTGTACCCTGATCACCACATTAAAAGAAAGACACCTCGGCTCTGGGGACAGATTGATATCAGAGATGGCAGAGTTCGGGCAACTTTTCAGGGAGAAGTAATCTGAGAAATGTTTTGAACTTGTACAGTTAAATTCCCAGTCAGTGACAAAAAAGAAAAGGACGGAATTAAAGGCTGAAGTTCCCAAAAATTTCTCAAAGTATTTGACACAATTCACATTTGGAAAATCTATTTGGTTGAAACCTTTAAAGGAAAATAGTAAATGGAAAAGCAAGTGGGTTAGTCACAGGGAGAAAATCCCAGGATATAAAGTGAGGTATATAAAGGATCCCATACATCACAAAGTTCAAAGTAAATTTATTATATAAGTACGTATATGTCTCCATATGCTACCTTGAGATCCATTTTCTTGCTGGCATTCACAGGAAAATAAAGTAATACAATAGAATCAATGAAAAACTACACACAAACAAAAGGCGACAAATTGAACAAACAAACAAATAAATGAATAATTGGGTGGTGGGGTGGAGTTACGACTCTAGGAGGCGTAGGGGTCTCCTTCCCTCTGCTAGCCTGCAGGTCACCCTTGGGCCAGGTGCAGCCTGCTTAGCTCCATGATTAGGGCTTATGTGGTGGATGGTGGTACGGGCAGCTGGTGCTTATCACAAGACCTGATTATGTGATCACTGACGCCAGGCAGACAATCTCCGAAGAGTATTGATAATGGCTGGGCTCACCCGTCTTGTAAAGACACTGCCCAGACAGTGGCACAGGCAAACCCCTTCTGTAGAAAAATTGGCCAAGAACAATCATGATGATGAGGATGTATCACAAACTTCAACGTAATTCTACAGGGGCACAACTGAGAGCATCCTGACTGGCTGCATCACTGCCTGGTATGGGAACTGTACCTCCCTCAGTCGCAGGACTCTGCAGAGAGTGGTGTGGACAGCCCAGCGCATCTGTAGTTGTGAACTTCCCATGATTCAGGACATTTACAAAGACAGGTGTGTAAAAAGGGCCCGAAGGATCATTGGGGACCTGAGTCACCCCAACCACAATCTATTCCAGCTGCTACCATCCGGGAAGTGTTACCGCAGCATAAAAGCCAGGACCAACAGGCTCCTGGCTAGCTTCTTCCACCAGACCATCAGACTGATGAACTCACGCTGATTTGAGTGTACCCTGTGTTACATTGACTGTTCTATTTATTATAAATTACTATGATTGTACATTGCACTTTTAGATAAAGACGTAATGTAAAGATTTTTACTCCTCATGTATGTGAAGGATGTAAGAAGTGAAGTCAATTCAATCCATGGAAAGCAACATGGGCAATCAACTTCTTATTTCTTTTTTTTTTGTAATTTATTTTTTTCTTGAAGTTCATCATCAAACAAACATTTCCATAAGATGTATTTCAGACATTGTACATATATATCATATAATCATAAATCACAAATCTCCACAAAGTATTTATCTGGGGTATACACTTATAGAAAAAAGTGGAAAGAAAAAACAAACAAAAGGAAAGAACTATGTACAAGTAGGGAGTGATCTTTTTTTTTACAACAGATTCATTGATTTGTGAGAATAAAATCAGGCCTATGAGGCATTATGTAGTTAAACCATTTTTCCCAGTATGAATCAAATTGTTCCAGCTTATGATTAACAACTTCTTATTTCTAGTGAGTGGGAGGTGTGGGTATAAAGTGGGAGCACTGTTATCCAAACAGGCTTCATATGGTTAGTGGTCTTTTTATTGAAATCAGTGATTATTGAAAGCAGAAGATTCAGATTTAATTGGTTTTTACTGCACTTCTTGCTGTATCAGTAAATCGAAGAGCATGCCCACCCCAGACGTTCTCTCTTCTCCCCTCTCCCATCGGGCAAAGAGTGCAAAAGCCGGAAAGCACGCACGGTCAGGCTCAAAGACGGCTTCCTTCCTTTGGTTATAAGACCATTGAATGGTCCTCCTGTACTATAAAATGATGTCTGGACCCTATAATCTACCTCGTTATGGTCTAGCACCTTACTGTCTGCCTTGCACTGCACTTTCTCTGTAACTCTTCAAAGTTCAAAGGAAATTTATTATCAGATTGCACATTCTGTATGTCACCACAAACAATCCCGAGATTGATTTTCCTGTGGGCATACTCAGCAAATCTATAGAATAGTAACCATAACAGGATCAATGAAAGATCAACCAGAGTGCAGAAGACAACAAACTGCAAATATAAATAAATAGCAATAAATAATGAGAACATGGAATAACAAGGTTAAGAGTCCTTAAAGTGAGATCATTTGTTGTGGGAACATCTCAATGAACGGGCAAGTGAGTGTAGTTATCTTTTTTTGTTCAAGAGCCTGATGGTTAAGAGGAACTGCTCTTGAATCTGGTGGTGTGAGTCCTGAGGCTCTTGTACCTTCTACCTGACGGCAGCTGTGAGAAAAGGGCACGGCCTGGGCGGTGAGGATCTCTGATGATGGATGCTGCTTTCCTATGACAGCATTTCATTCAGATGTGCTCAAAGGTCGGGAGGCCTTTACCCATGATGTACTGGGCTGAACCCTTTACCTTTTGTAGGATTTTCTGTTCAAAGGTGTTTCCATATCAGGCCGTGGTGTAATCAATGCTCCCTTCACTGCACAGCTACAGAAGTTTGTCAAAGTTTTAGATGTCATGCCGAATCTCCACGGACGCCTAAGGAAGTAGAGGTGCTGTCTTGCTTTTTTCGCAATTGCATTTACATGCTGGATCATCTAAGCGATGAATAATGCCATGATTCTCTGGGTAGCAGGAGATTAGTTTTACTTTAATCAATTTATCTTGTAGCTAAGTAACACAGGCAAAATGCTTTGTGTTGTAAATTCATTTTAATTTTTTGCCATTTTGTATTTGCATTTCAATGAGGCATACTTTATTGTTGTGTGTTCGATTATTTTGCATTTGTATGGAGGCTTTGGAGAGGGTGTAGACGAAGTTCACCAGGAAGTTGCCTGGATTAGAGGGCACGTGCTATAAGCAGCGGGTTGTTCTCTTTGGAGTGGTGGCAGCTGAGGGGAGATCTGATAGAGGTTTAGAAAATTATGGGGCAGCATAACAGACAGCATGGCAACTTTGCCAAGCTGTCGTCATTCCACACCATGAGCCTCTGGAAGTTCCTCTGTATTTTCTGGCTAAGAAAGATCTCAAACTGCGCCTCACTCCTTCAGTGTCATCAAGAGGACATGGCCACAATCATCATGAGGATTGATTGGGCACGTGATGAGAAGAGAGGCTGACTCCAACATCAAGACAGCTCTTCACCGGACCCCTAAAGGGTGGAGGAAGTGCGGGAGACCAAAGACAGCTTGGCACCATACAGCGGAGGCAGTAATGGGGACCTTGAGCCACGCCCGGGAAACAATAGAGAAGATGGACAAGGACAGACAGACATGGAGGACCTTCATGGTGTAATGGGCAATAAGCAAGAGAGAGATTATCTTTTTCCCAGGCTTAAATGGCTAATACTAGAGGGCATGCATTTAAGATGAGAAGGGATGCATTCAAAGGAAATGTGTGGGGCAAGGTTTTTACTTAGAAAGTGGTGGGTGCCAGGAATGTGCTGCATGGGGTGGTGGTGGAGGCAAATATTAGAGGGTAATTCAAACATCTGTTAGCTAGGCAGGTTGCAACTCTGAACAAAGTCACCAAAGAGACGCAGCTGGTAGATATAGGAGTTGTAAAAGTCTTTACTTGGGACGCACATAAGCTGAGAAAGAGAGGGAGAAAGACAGAGACCCCCCCCCCAACCCAGCATTACAGCACATTTTTACATTAAAGAGCAAAGATAACAGAACATTTTCTATTGTTACAATGCCCTCATAATACTTCTCTTGAGTTACATGTAATTTTTCAAGTGCCTGGATCTTCCCACCAGCACACCCAGAATGACCGTTAATTACTGTGGTCTCTGAGTTGTATTCATGCAGTAGGGTGTAGATTGCACTCATGCATATCTCAGTCAATTGGATGTTTCCTGTTCTGAGCTGCATTTCCCACCAGAGCTGCATTTTAAATTTAATCTACAATCCATATTCAGATCTGCGGCTTGCTTGCTGAAGGCTAACATTTGCTATATTGCATCTCAAAAATATGTCCTAACAGGCACATGGATGTGCATGACATGGAAGGATGTGGACATTGTGAAGGCAGAAGTGATTAGTTTAGCTGGACATTTGATTACTAATTTAATTACTCTGGCACTACCTTCTAGTCTGAATGTCTTGATGCTGTGCTGTACTGTGCTATGCTCTATGTTCTTTTATTTGGTACTTCATGCACCACTTAGTGATGCAGTGAACTGGATTCAGTCCTGACCCTTCCTGGGCTGTCTGTGTGGAGTTTGTGCCTACATTGACCTTAGTATTGGTTGGTGAGCTAAAGTAAAGCATAGGGGGTAAAGAAAGACAGTAGTGAAAAGGGCTTTTGGCATGCTGGCCTTCATTGCATTTTTTAAAAAATTTGCACAATTTGTCTTCTTTTGCACATCAGTTGCTTGTCAGTCCTTGGGTTTGTTCATAATTGTTGATAAATTCTATTACATTTCTTTATTTTCCTGAAAATGTCCACAAGAAAATGAATTTCAAGGTAGTATATGGGGACATACATGTACTTTGTTAATAAATTTACTTTGACTTTTATCAGTAAGGGTATTGAATTTAGAAGTTGTGGGCTTGTTATGATTATGCAATATATTGATGAGGTCCTACTTCAAAGTTCAAAGTACATTTATGGTCAAAGTATGGATGCAGTAGTCAACCCTAAGATCTGTCTTTCCACTGGCAGCCCATGAAACAAAGAAACCCCACAGAGCCCGTTCAAGAAAACATCAAACTCCCCAATGTGGGAAAAAATAACAAATTGCGCAAACGGCAAAAAAAGAGCAAAAAACACAGAAGATAAAACATTGGACCACAGACTGATTGAAGCAGTCTAGGAATGTTCAGTTTAGTTCAGTTCATTAACTGCAGGCTTGGAGTATTGTGCTCCATTTAGGTGAACCTGTTATAGGAAGGAAGTGAATAAACTGGAATAGAGTGTTTCAAGGATGTTGCCAGGACTCGAGAGACTGAGTTATAGGGAGACGTCAGATAAGCAGTGTCTTTACTCCTTGGAACGTATGAGACCAAAGGGTGATCTCATAAAAGTATATACAATTGTGAGGGGCAGAGATAGGGTAAATGCTCTTTTTTTCCATTATTGGAGAACTGAAAGCTAAAGGACATTGTGTTAAGGTTTTATGTGAATGGTTTATTAAGAACCTAAAGCCAACATTTTTACACAGCAGGTGAGCGACAGGAGCATAGGGGTTAGTCAAAGTAAAATTATTTCCAAATTACGTATACATCACCATATGTTACCTTGAGATTCATTTTCTTGCAGGCACTTACAGGAAAATAAAGAAATTCAATTGAATTTATGCACAGGGCATTCGGAGTTAGGAGTTCAATTCTCTGTAAGTGGTTTGTACGTCCTTCCTGTGAGCCTGTGCATTTTCTTTGGGTGCTCCAGCTTCCTACCACAGTCCAAAGATGTACCGGTTGCTAGGTTAATTAGTCATTGTAAATTGTCCTGTGATTTGGCTGGGGTAAAATAGGTGGGTTGCTGGTTAGTGTGGCTTGTTGGTCTGTGCTGTATCTCAATAAACATGGAACCAGCTGTCAGAGAAAATGGATCAGGCAGTTATAACAGATACTTTTAAGAGGTTTGTGGAGACAAGAGTTTAAAGGGAAAGGGGCCAGGTGCTGGGAAATGTGATTAGCTTACACATGTTGGTCAACATGGAAAGGCATGGTCTGAAGAGCCTTTTCTCTGTGCTGTACATATCTATGCCCCCGTAACCTACAGTAGTGCGCCAAAGTCTTGGGCATATACATATATGTACCTTAGGGTGTCTAAGACTTTTGCACAGTGCAATACTATATTACTTGTATTTACTGCTCTGTACTGCTACTGCGAAAACAAAACAAATTTCATGACACATGTGAGTGATGATAAACCTGATTCTGATATGAGTCTCTATTGTGGACTGAGAGTGGGGAGGTGGCAGGGAGAGGGGAATAATGGTTGGGAAAAGGGGAAGAGAGAGGGAAGGGAGCGGGAAACACCAGAGACATTCTGTAATGATCAATAAACCAATTGTTTGGAATCAAATGACCTTGCCTGGTGTCTCAGGGCTGGGTGAGTCTGCACCTGTGGTACCTCCCACCCCGCCACTGCATTCCACCCTTGTCATTTCCAATATCCTTTGACCATGAGCATAAGATATTGGAGCTGAATTAGGCCATTTGGCCCATCAGGTCTGCTCCACCATTTCATCATGGCTGATCCATTTTCCCTCTCAGCCCTAATTTCCTGCCTTCTCCCCATGCCCTGACCAGTCAAGAATCTATTAACGTCTGCCTTAAATGTACCTAAAGAGTTGGCCTCTCCAGTCACGTGTGGCAATGAATTCCACAGATTCACCATTCTCTGGCTAAAGAAACTCCTCCTCATCTCTTTTCTAAAAGGACAACATTCTATTCTGAGGATGTGTCCTCTGGTTTTAGACTCTCCCACCATAGCAAACATCCTCTCCACACCCCCTCTATTGAGGCCTCTCAACATTTGATAAGTTTCAATTAGGTCATCCCTTATTCTTCTGACTTCTAGCGAATACAAGGCCTGAGCCATTCAATCCAGGAATAATTTTCATAAACCTCCTTTGGACCCTCTCCAGTGTCAGTACATCTTTTCTTAGATAAGGGACTCAAGAACTGCTCACAGTACTGCAAGTGAGACCTCATCAGTGTTCCACATGAACAAATACAGGACTGTGCAAAAGTCTCAGGTACCCCAGCTATTCATAGGTGCCCAAGACTTTTGAACAGTACTGTAGAAGATAGTGTCGCTTTATAATCATTCCTGAATTTGCATGGGGGATTTTGTTGAAGTAACAATGCAAATTTTAAAAAGCCAACAAAGACACGCAAGCCACAGTGACTGAAACATCCTGAAATGTGGAAGCTGTATTTGTAGATTGGAGGATTATCATTTGAGAACTTCTGCTCATGAAGAAATAAAACATGTAACTTATAGACCATTCAACCCATTGCCAAAAATGCATGGTCTAAAAATTGTGCTCAGCAATAAAATTAGGGATAATTAAAAATAACTAGCCTGTAAAAACAAAATGCTGAAGAAATATAGCTACTTGTGAAGATGGCAGAAATGATGCAAGTAATTTGGACTTGGACAAAATACCAGACAGGATTAATGGAGAGAATTCAGTGCAGAAATAAAAGAGTAAGACTGAGATAAAAACATATCGAATTAAAAATTTGGTAATGTTAGTTGGAGTGGCGGTAGGGTGGAGATACGTCTCTACAAAAGGAGGTGTCAGGTGCTCTTTCCCTCTGCTATCCTGCAGGTCACCCTTGGGCAAGGTGTAGCACCTGCATAGCCCCCGATCAGGGTCACATGAAGCCATGGGAGCAGGTGGCGGATGGTCGTATGAGCAGCTGGTGCATATCACAAGCTGGTTATGTGGCCACTGACACCAGGCAGACAATGTCTGAAGAGTACAGATATTGGCTGGGGTCAACCGTCTTGAAAAGTCACTGCCCAGAAGAAGGCGATGGCAAACCACTTTTGTGGAAAAATTTGCCCAGAACAATCATGGTCGTGGAAAGATCATGATCACCTACGTCATAAGACATGATACATAAAGATGATGAATGCTAGTTGGAAGTGGGTAGCAGTGTCTTGTGTGATCCTGTCAATGTGTTCATCAAATGTTGGGATGTAGCATCTTAAAGGTTGATGAAAATATACTGAATGACTTGTCCTCCACAGCCATCTGTGGCAATAAATTCCACAGACTCTCACCCTCTGGCTAAAGAAATTCCTCCTCTTCTCTGTTATAAGCATAAAAGAGGGCATGCAATAGAAAAAAATTAGTGGGATTGGGAAGCTTCTGAAAACCACAGAAGGTAAAAAGTTTCTTCAGGTACATAAAGTGTATAAGAGAGGCGAGAATGGGTATTGGACTGCTCTTGAAAATGATGCTGGAGAGATAGTAATGGAGGATAAGGAAATGACAGTTGAACTGAGTAAGTATTTGGTATCCGTCTTCACTATGGAATACACTAGCAGTATGGTGGAAGTTCCAGCTGTTAGGGGGCATGAAGTGTGAGAAGTTACCATTACTAGGGAGAAGGCTGTTAGGAAACTGAAAGATCTGAAGGTAGATAAGTCATCTGGACCAGATGGTGTACACTCCAGGGTTCTGAAAGAGGTGGCTGAAGAGATTGTGGAGGCATTAGTCATGATCTTTCAAGAATCACTGTATTGTGGAATGATTCTGGAAGTGGAAAGTTGCAAATGTCACTTCCACTCTTCAAGAAAGGAGAGAGGCAGGAGAAAGGATATTACTGCATAGGCCAGTTAGTCTGACCTCAGTGGCTGGGAAGATGTTGGAGTCGATTTTTAAGGATAAAGTTTCAGGGTATTTGGAGGCACATGATAAAATAGGCTGTGGTCAGCATGAGTTCCTCAAGGGAAAATCTTGCCTGACAAATCTGTTGGAATTCTTTGAAGAAATAACAAGCAGAATAGACAAAGGAGAATCAGTTGATGTTGTGTACTTGGATTTTCAGAAGCCTTTGATAAGATGCCACACAGGAGGCTGCTTAACAAGCTACGAGCGCATGATATTACGGGAAAGATTCTAGCATGGCTGATTGGGAGGAGGCAAAGAGTGGGAATAAAAGGAGCCTTTTCTGACTTGGATGCTGGTGACTAGTGGCATTCCGCAGGGGTCTGCATTGGGATAGTTACTTTTAATGCTATATGTCAATGATTTAGATGATGAAATTGATGGCTTTGTTGCATAATTTGCTGGCGATATGAAGATAGGTGGAGTGGCTGGTAGTTTTGAGGAATTAGAGAGGCTACAGAAGAACAGACAGATTAAGAGAATAGACAAAGAAGTGGTAGATGGAATACAGTGCCTGGAAGTATATGGTCATGCACTTTGGTAGAATGAAAGAAAGGATTGACTATTTTTGAAATGGAGAGAAAACACAAAAAACTGAGGTGCAAAGGGACTTGGAAGTCCTTGTGCAGGATTCCCTAATGGTTAACTTGTAGTTTGAGTCTGTGGTGAGGAAGGCAAATGCAATGATAGCATTCATTTCAAGAGGAGTAGAATATAAAAGCAAGGATGTAATGTTGAGACTTTATGAAGAACTGGTGAGGCCTCACTTGGAATATTGTGAGCAGTTTTGAGCCCCTTATCTCAGAAAGGTTGTGCTGAAACTGGAGAGTTTTCAAAGGGGGTTCACAAAAATGATTCCAGGATTGAATAACTTGTCATATGAAGAGCGTTTGATGGCACTAGGCCTGTATTCACTAGAATTCTGAAGAATGACGGGTGACTTAATTGAAACCTATTGAATGGCAAAAGGCCTTAATAGAGTGGATGTAGAGAAATATTTCCCATGGTGGGAGCGTCTAAGACCAAAGGACACAGACTCAGAACAGAGGGACGTCCTTTAGAATGGAGATGAGGAGGAATTTCTTTAGCCAGAGAGTGGTGAATCTGTGGAATTCTTTGCCACAGGCAGCTGTGGAGGCCAAATATTTATGCATATTTAAATCAGAGGTTGATAGATTCTTGATTGGTCAGGACATGATGGGATACAGGAGGAAGGCAGGAGATCGGGGCTGAGAGGAAAAATGGATCAGCCATGATGAAATGGCGGAGCACACTCGATGGGCCAAGTGGCCTAATTCTGTTTGTATATTTCATGGTCTTGAGGTCTTATAAAGGGATGTCCATGTTTTCTGAATCTGTGTTTTCAGATCCTACACTATTGCAAACATCCTTTCCACATCTACTCTATCTAGGCCTTTCCAGTCTCTTACCATGATTTAACCTCCAAGTGATTCTCTGTTTCATGGGTGTCTTCGATGTGTACGGATTCATTGGTGATCTGAGAAACACAGCCTGGGCTGTTAAAGACAAATCATCTCAAACTTATTGGAGTTTTTGATGAACCACATGACTAGTTGATGAGGAACTGCATTGATCTAATATGTATGGACTTCTAAAAGTTATTTGACAAGGTGCCACATAAGAGACTTGTTAACAACACTGAAGGCCATGGTTACTGTCATATGGACAGGAAAAGGTAAAGATATTACAGATAAAATTACTTTTATTTGTCACCTGTACATTGAAACACCAAAACATACAGTGAAAGGCATCATTTGTGTCAAAGACCATGACAATCTGAGAATTGTGCTGGGGTAGCCCACAAGTGTCACCACACTTCCAGTACCAGCACAGCATGTCCACAACTTACTAACCCTGACCTGAATGTCTTTGGAATGTGGGAGGAAACTCACACGTTCTCAGCGAGATCATACAAACTCCTCACAGGCAGAGGCAGGAAACTGGCTAAGTAACAATAGTGTAGCAGTTAGCACTACATTGTTATGGCTTGGGGTGTCGGAGTGCAATTCCGGTGTCCTCTGTAAGAAGATTGTACGTCCTCCCCATAAGTACATGGGTTTCCTCCAGGAGCTCCTGTTTTTTTTCCCCACAGTCCGGAGACATAATGGTTACTAGATTAATTGATAATTGTAAATGGTCCTGTGATTAATCTAGGGTTGAATAGGTGTGTTGCTCAGCAGGCTGGAAGAGCCTGTTCTGCGCTCTATCACTAAATAGAAATAACAGGAATCAGGGAATGGCAGTTCAAACTGGAGGAACATTCACAAAGTGGAGTTTCCAAACTTTGGTACCAAATCCATTGCTTTTTGTAATAATTACTTGGACTTGTGCAAAAAGGGCATAACCTTCAAATCTGCAGATGGCACAGAACTTGGAGGCCAATCGAAATGTGTGGAGGATAGTGATTGATTACAAGAGGATGTGGACAGATGGTTGGAATGGAGAGGTTGGTGGAACGAGTATATTGGTGGAATGAGTGGATTGGTGGAATGAGTGGATGGGTGGATGGGTGGATTGGTGGATGGGTGGATTGGTGGATGGGTGGATTGGTAGGTGGGTGGATTGGTGGAATGAGTGGATGGGTGGAATGAGTGGATTGGTAGGTGGGTGGATTGGTGGAATGAGTGGATTGGTAGGTGGGTGGATTGGTAGGTGGATGGATTGGTGGAATGAGTGGATTGGTAGGTGGGTGGATTGGTGGATGGGTGGATTGGTGGAATGAGTGGATTGGTGGAATGAGTGGATTGGTGGAATGAGTGGATTGGAGGGCCATTGATATTTAATGCTGAGAGTGTTATATTTTTGAGCCATGGTTATACCATTAAGGATCAGCTTTCTTTGCCATGAATTTACAGGTATTTGCAATTTTTCTGTGGTATTGGTGTGAAATTCTAACAAATTGAGATATACAGGATGGAAAGATGCCCTTTGCCTACATAATCTGCACCATCAAACATTAAATTTTACACAAATATTACCATGACACATTTTATTCTTGCCACACTTTCTCCAGCTAGATACAGTAGCAGCTAGCAGCTAGCAGTTAGTGTGGTGCTATTACAGCTCAGGACATCGGAGTTCAGAGTTCATTTCCTGTGCTGTCTGTAAGGGGTCTGTACTTTCTCCCCATAAATGTGTGGATTTCTTCCAGGTACTCTGGTCTCCTCTCATAGTCCATAGACCTACCGGATAGTAGGTTAATTGGTCATTGTAAATTGTCCTGTGATTTGGCCAGGGTTAAGTAGGTGGGTTGCTGGCCTATGTGGCTGGTTGGGCTGCAAAGGTTTGTTCAACGCTGTATCTCCAAATAATTAAATAAATAAAGATTCTGCCTCTCATCTACAACTTATAGTGGCTAATTAACCCATCAGCCCACATGTTTTTGGGATCTGAGAGGAAACCATTCACCTGGAAGAAACCCATGTAGCCAAAGGGAGAACATGCGATATACAGTCTACTTGTATTGAGCCAGTACAGATTTGGTGGACCAAGTGAATGCCTTCCAGGCAGTAATCATTCTGTGGCAAGATGAATAATCTTGGGGAAACTCATTCAACTAAATTTCCTTTAAAAACCATGAATATTAACAACGTTAGGCTGACGTAGAAGTTGGTCGCTGCCATTTTAATAGCAGCATTTGAGAATATATTCACATGCTGAGTGATCATGGTACCCATAGAAGATGTTATGAGGTGCACTGGGTAAGGCTTGCAGTCTCGGTGGAAAATGCTCCACTTACTTCAGTGCTGTAACAGACCTTTATGCTTACGTTCATGTATAAATCTGTTCATTTTATCCAGCCATCAGGTGTCCTGACCAGCTGTATCACGGTCTGGTATGGGAATTGTCAGGCATCTGACCACAAGACCCTGCAACGGACTGTGAGGGAATCATTGGTGCCTCTCTTCCCCGCCATTCAGGACATACACCAGACGTGCTGAGTTTGCAAAGCCCTCTGCCTTATCAAGGGCCCTTCCCATTTGTCCCACAATCTCTTTGACCACCTACCATCAGGCAGAGAGCACTGCAGTACAAGAACAAGGATTGTTAGGCTGGGTAACAGCTTCTTCTCCCAGGTTGTGAGACTTCTGAGCACCGTGCAACACCCAGTACACATTATTTATGACAGTGCCACTATATTTAACTGTATATCATGAATGTACTTTAATCAACTTATACATACATCTACAATTTTTAAAAAATTATCTGTTAATATTATGTTAGTATTTTATGTGTTGTATATGATGTACAGTAAGTTGCCACTTTGTTGTAAATTATTAAATATTTGCTTGTTAATGCAAATATTTAATCAGCCAATTATGATGCAGCAACTCAATGCATAAAAGCATGCAGACATGGTCAAGTTGTTCAGACCAAACATCAGAATGGGGAAGAAATGTGATCTAAGTGACTTTGACTCTGGAATGATTGTTGGTGCCTTACAGGGTGGTTTGAGTATCTCAGAAACTGCTGATCTCCTGGGATTTTCATGCACAACAGTCTCTAGAGTTTACAAAGATTGATGCAAAAAAACAAAACAAAAAAATCAGGTGAGCAAACATGCCTTGTCAGTCAGAGAGATCAGAGGAGAATGACCAGACTGGTTCAAGCTGACAGGAAGGCGACAGTAACTCTAATAACTACATGTTACAACAGTGGCGTGCAGAAGAGCATCTCTGAACGCACAACCCATTGAAATTTGAAGTGGATGGGCACTTCAGCAGAAGACCATGAACATACTGAAATGTATTCAGTGGCCACTTTATTAGGTGCAGGAGATACCTAATAAAGTGGTCACCACGTGTAAATCTGTATACTTTAGCTCTGGTGACATTGAGTGGTGAGATTTCTGGACAGATTATGCCCTTTCTTTTCTGCAGTTGTTCTCGATATGTATTGAGGGATATTTGGTAATAAGATCTGGGAAATTAACAGCATTAGGACTAAAGTTGACGTGAAAAATGGACACTGCCATTTTAAGTGGAGCTCGCAAATGCATGTAAAATTATTCCTACTGAGAACGTTGTTGGAAAATATCCAAAGGCAGTTTCCCTCGCCCACTCCCCTGAGGCTGGGCAATATCAAACAGAGTAATAGGACTTCAAAATGGAAAGGAGGTTCCCAAAATGTATACAGTGATAAATATGCCTCCCTCTGTTTCCTACCATGTCTCCTGGCACAGTCAGGAAGAGGACTTTTTTTTGGAGTATGGGTAGTTTCTCGGCACCCTTTCAAAAACCCATAGTTTATCTGAGTGGGCAGCGTATAACAGCGCCCATTAAACATTCATGTTCACACTTAGGTTTTCGAACAAAAGATTGCCACAGTGTTGCTCATGTCATGAGAGGGCAGTCAGTGCTGCAGCAACACTGCTTGAGGGATCCTGGTTCCATCCTGACAAGGGTGGTTAGGGTGGTGAATCTGTGGAATTCATTGCCATATGTGGCTGTGGAGGCCAAGTCATTGGCTGTATTTAAAGTGGAGGTTCACAGGTGCTTGATTAGTCAGGCTGTCAAAGGTTACAGAAAGAAAGCAGGAGGATGAGGTTGAGAGGGATAATAAATCAACCATGCTGGAATAGCAGAGCAGAGTTAATGGGCTGAATGGCCTAATTCTGCTCCTATGTCCTATGGTCTGACCTCAGCGACAGTCCATATTGAGTTTACAAGTTCTCCCTGTGACTATGAGAGTTCCCTCTGGGTGCTCTGGTTTCGTCCAACATCCAAAAGAGATCCTCTCAGGTATCATTTAGCTACAGAAAATTATCCATAGTACAGGTTAGTGACAAGAAGAATCAAAAAAGGAGTTGCTAAGTACTCATGAGAGAGGATAACTTGTAGAGGTGCGGAGAAATGAGGTAGGTAGAGAATTGGACTGATGGAATTTGTTCTGCCAGGGTTCACTAGATGGACAGAATGGCCTTTTCCTGCATCATTAATGTATTTAAGAACAGATTACCTGAGATCTTGACGAGCAATGGGGCAAACACTGTGTCTCCTAAGAGGGGCTAGATAATGTGGGTATGGAGAGGATGTTTCCTGTAGTGGGAGAGTCTAGGACCAGTGGGCAGATTCTCTGAAAAGAATGTTCCTTTAGAACAGAGATGAGGAGGAAATGACTTTAGACATAGGGTGGTGAATCTGTGGAATTCATTGCCACAGACAATTGTGGAGGACAAGTCATTGTGTATATTTAAAGCAGGGGTTGATAGTTTCTTGATTAGTAAGGATGTCAAAGTTTATGGGGAGAAGGCAGGTGTATGGAATTGAATGGGGTAATAAATCAGCCATGATCAAATGGTGAAGCAGACTTGATAGACTGAATGGCCTAGTACTGTTTGTATGCCCTACTGTCTTACAAATTTGATCAATCGGATTCAAAAATTAAGGAATGGACTTTTCAGGTGAGAAAGTTAGTGGCGAATTTAATATCAAACCAGGTACAGAAAGACAAACAAGGAATAGGAATTTTTTGATAAAGAGAGAAGCAACAAAGAAATTAATTTTAAAATCTGGTGTAAAATTCTCCAATAAAACTTAACAATCTAATAAATGAAATTCATTAGATTATAACTGGTCACCTCCTGGGCCAGAAAGGTTAATCAGTGGTCACCAAGGAGATGGTGGTGGACTTTAGGAGATCTAGGCCTCATATGGAGCCAGTGATCATTAATGGAGAATGTGTGGAGCAGGTTAAGACCTACAAGTATCTGGGAGTACAGTTAGATGAGAAGCTAGACTGGACTGCAACACAGATGCCTTGTGCAGGAAGGCACAGAGTCGACTGTACTTCCTTAGAAGGTTGGCGTCATTCAATGTCTGTAGTGAGATGCTGAAGATGTTCTATAGGTCAGTTGTGGAGAGCGTCCTCTTCTTTGTGGTGGCGTGTTGGGGAGGAAGCATTAAGAAGAGGGACGCCTCACGTCTTAATAAGCTGGTAAGGAAGGCGGGCTCTGTCGTGGGCAAAGTACTGGAGAGTTTAACATCGGTAGCTGAGCGAAGGGCGCTGAGTAGGCTACGGTCAATTATGGAAAACTCTGAACATCCTCTACATAGCACCATCCAGAGACAGAGAAGCAGTTTCAGCGACAGGTTACTATCGATGCAATGCTCCTCAGACAGGATGAAGAGGTCAATACTCCCCAATGCCATTAGGCTTTACAATTCAACCGCCAGGACTTAAGAACTTTTTAAAAGCTATTATTAATGCTTTTTGAGATAGTGATTTAGATGCATATCATATTTTTTACTGAGTTAAGTATTGTATGTAATTAGTTTTGCTACAACAAGTGTATGGGACATTGGGAAAAAAAAAGTTGAATTTCCCCATGGGGATGAATAAAGTATCTATCTATCTATCTAATAATTATGACGCTGTTTAAAGTTAAGTACGTACTGGTTCTAATTCATCGTGGTGAGGTCAATAAGTAATTAATAAGTAAACGTGTGATTTCATAAAATTGACGGGAAGGTAAGAGAGGAAATTCTGTTTCTGTGAAGGGGTGGGGTAGACCAACACAAATCAGCCTGGTGTCTGGAAGTCACATTCAAGTCGAAGTTCAAAGTAGAGTTATTATCAAAGTGCATATATGATACCATATCCTACCCTGAGATTCATTTTCTTGCAGGCATTCACAGGAGAAATAAAGAAATGCAATAGAATTTATGAAAAACTACATGAACAAAGACTAACAAATAACCTTTGGGCAAAGGAAGACAAACTGTGCAAATTTAAAAATAATACTGAGAACATGAGTTGTAAAGGGTCCTTGGAAGTGAGTTTGTAGGTTGTAGTGGTGACCATTCATCAACAGAACTAGGTTAGGAAACTTACTACACAACTCATAATTAATCGAAGCTCGCACTTTATTGTTTTGGCATAAACACCAATGTAACTATGTTGACCCTGGATCAACAACTGAGAACATGAATTCTACTGTTCCTTTTGACCCAATACTCACCCAGACAACTTCTCCAATTTATAACACCGAAATAGGGGATTTTCTGTTGGCCAGATGATCAATTTTTTCTTCTCAAAGCCCCTAGCATAGGGATTCTTCCTCGTGATTGTTAATCTCCGGAGATATCGCTATTTTGCATTTGAAGCCTCTGCATTTATACTTATTCCTTACCAGTCAAAACTTTGCATTTCAGTGTTTGTGGTGAACTACATATACTTGTCTGGACATGCCCCCCCCCCCTCCCCGCTGACTGCTCCTGTGGCTCCTCCCACTGACCGTGGCTCCTCCCACAGACCCCGGTATAAAGGCGATTGAGGCCTGAGCCCTGCCTCTCAGTCTCCAGGATGTAGCATGGTGGTCAATTGCTGCTTGTTCTTTCTTCCAGTCAATAAAAGCCAATATCTCACCTCACGTCTCGGAGACTTATTGATGGTGCATCAGTGTTATTGGCTATGGGTTATCCAGCTAACCTATAGATAATGAAATAGATGGCAGAAGATTGCAGAAGATATGAAGATCGGTGGAGGGGCAGGTAGTGTTGAGGAAACAGGTAGGCTACAGAAAGACTTAGATACATTTGGAAAATGGGCAAAAAGTGGCAAATGAAATATAATGTTGGAAAATGCATGGTCATGCAGTTTGGTAGTAGAAATAAATGTGCAGACTACTTTCTAAACAAAGAGAAAATCCAAAAATCTGAGATGCAAAAGGACTTGGGAGTCCTTGTGCAGAACACCCTAAAGGTTAACTTGCAGGTTGAGTCAGTGGTGAGGAAGGCAAATGCAATGTTAGCATTCATTTCAAGAGGTCTAGAATACAAGAGCAGGGGTGTGATGCTGAGACTTTATAAGGTACTGCCGAGGTCGCACCTTGAGTATTGTGAGCAGTTTTGGGCTCCTCATCTAAGAAAAGATGTGCTGACATTGGAGAGGGTCCAGAGGAGGTTCACAAGGATGATTCTGACAATGAAAGGGTTATCATACGAGGAACATTTGATGGCTCTGGGTCTGTACTCACTGGAATTTAGAAGGATGAGGTGGGATCTCATTGAAACATTTCGAACATTGAAAGGCTTAGACAGAGTAGATGTGCAAAGGATGTTTCCCATGTTGGGCGAGTCTAGGACAAGGGGGCACAGCCTCAGGATAGAGGGGCATCCATTTAAAACAGGGATGCAGAGACATTTCTTCAGTCAGAGGGTAGTGAATTTGTGGAATTTGTACCACAGGAAGCTGTGGAGGCCAGGTCACTGGGTGCACTTAAGGCAGAGATTGGTAGGTTCTTGATTGGACACGACATCAAAGATTACAGGGAGAAGGCTGGGGAGGGGAAAAAAGGATCAGTCATGATTGAATGGCAGAGCAGAGTCAATGGGCCAAATGGCCTAATTCTGCTCCTATGTGTTGTAGTCTTATGATCTTAACACCTTCCCATTGGATGCAGTCTAAGGGCTACACAACTTCAAGCCTCAGGTGACTCCTTTTGTTCTCTTCGACTCTGGTTCAAGCCAGTTAAACCAGGTCAGGGCCGAGATAATGAAATGACTTCAGCAAACCTGCCATTGTCCACAACACACAGCTTACCTGAGAATGATGTCAGGTTTGGCAGATCAATAACAAAAACTCCTATGTCCATGTTCAGTTACTCTGATTAGATTATCCCAGAGCAAGAATCAGTTCTCAAACAGTTCACAAGATGGAGGTTACAGAGCAGCTTCACAAAATGGCAGCCTCCACTCCTTCAAGCACATGGCAAGAACACAGACAATTGGTTTGACTACTTCCACTGTCCTTGAACCATTCGAGTTCAATGTTTCCTTCAATATTTTAATTCCACCATGGCCAACTGCAAAATCAGTTTAGAATAGTGGTGACTGAAGTTATCCACGCTGGTTCAGGAGCCTGATGATTGAAGAGTAATAACTTCCTGAACATGGTGGAGGAGACCTAAGTCTTCTGTATCTCCTGCCCAATGGTAGTAGTGAGAGGAGGGCATGGCCTGCATGGAGGGGGTCTTTGTGATGGATGCTGCTTTCTTGTGCCAACGCTCCATGTAAATGTACTCAAGGATAGAGAGAACTTCGTGTGTGATGGACTGGGCTGTATGCTTCACCTTCTGCTCCTGGGCATTGTTTCTGCATGAGTTATCACTACCTAGACATGAGTTATTGAATGGTACATAGAGGAACAGACACAAAGTGCAGGAAGGGGTTCAGCAAATTAGGCATCATCTACAGAGGGCATTAAGCAGTCATTGTTTTAGGCTGAGATCCTTCATCAGGAAATCTTTTACATGTTCCGACTAAGTGCCTCTGCCTGAAACATGGATTGTTTATTCCCTCCATAGATGCTACTTGATCTGCTGAGTTCCTCCAGCAAATTTTGTGTGTGTTGCTTTGGATTTCCAGCACCTGCAGAATCTCTTCTGTTTATGATTTGGGCAAATAGAAGAAATGTTTATTCACGCCATGATAATCGAAATCCATGGACTCATAGTGCGCAGGTTATTTCAATTTTAATTTACTTGATAGAATCTCAGCAAAATTAATCACAAAACCATCGTAAATATCCCAGGGTGCCTTATATGCTAAGTGGCCACTTTATTAGGTACCCCCTGCACCAAATAAAGCGGCCAATAGGTGTATGTTTGTGGTCTTCTGCTGCTGCAGCAGATTCACTTCAAGGTTCGATGTGTTGTGCATTCAGAGATGCTCTTCTGCACACCGCTGTTGTAATGTGTGGTTATTTGAGTTACTGTCACCTTTCCATGAGCTTGAACCAGTCTGGCCATTCTGTTCTGACCTCTCTCATTAAGAAGGCATTTTTTGCCCACAGAACTGGTGCTGACTGCATGTGTTTCACACCATTCTCTATAGAGATGGCTGTGCATGAAAATCCTAGGAGATCAGTAGTATCTGAGATACTCAAACTGCCCTGTCTGGCACCAACAATCATTCCATGGTTAAAGTCATTTAGATCACATTTCTCTATGTTCTGATGTTTGGTCTGAACAACAGCTGAACCTCTTGACCATGTCTGCATGCTTTTATGCATTGAGTCTCTGACACAAGATTGGCTGATTAGATATTTGTATTAATGAGCAAGTGCACAAGTGTACCTAATAAAGTGGCCACTGAGTGTAGAGGAAATGCTTATTCACCAAGGTATTGGCCAAGATATAATTAAAAACCATGTACTCATATTCAAGCCTTTAAATAATATGCAGATTGTTTCAATGTTAACTTGCTTGTCAGAATCTCAACAGGATTCATCAAAAGCAGTCAGAAATATCCCAGGGTGCTTTATAAATGTATTCTTGAATTGACGAGATCTCTGTGACCTATGAAAGACTAAAGAAGAAAGAAAATGATTCACAGCTATTGTGACTCATGACTCTGAATTCAACAAATGCCTCTAATTACAACAAACTGGCAGGGTCCCTACATTCTGTGACCAACCCCAGGCAGGAGTGTAACTACATGCATTTGCCACTTTACCTCCGCCAGCTTATCTTAGCACGGACTTCGCAATTTCAAGAAACAAAACATGTCATTTCTAAACGTCATGCTTTATCAGTAAACACTAGCTTCACAAAATTACTGAATTTATTTATTTTGATATACAACGTGGAACATGCCCTTCTAGCGCAATGAACTGTGCCTCCTAATCTGCTTATTTAACCCCTAGCCTAATTACAGGACAACTTACAATGACCAATTAACCTACTAACTGGTAAGTCTTTCGACTGTGGGAAGAAATCAGAGCACTGGTGGAATCCCACGTGCACACGGGGAGAACGTGAAAACTCCTTATAGACGGTGCCAGAATTGAACTCGGAACTCCGACACCCTGAGCTGTAATAGTGTCACGCTAATGGCTATGCACCTGTGACACCAGTACCATAGCACTGAATGACGGTGGTGCCATGGTAGATGGGTGGAGGGGTGGAGATACTTTTCCACCACAGGAGGTGTAAGGCGTTCTGCTAGACTGCAGGTCACTCTTGGGCAAGGTGTAGCATCTGCTTAGACCATCTCCAACCCCTTCGATCGGGGTCATGTGACTCCATGGGAGCAGATGGTGGATGGTTGTACGAGCAGCTGGTGCATATCACAGGTCCTGGATCTGCGACCACTGACACCAGGCAGACAATCTCTGAAGAGTAATGATAATGGCTGGGTTCACCCGTCTTGTAAAGACACTGCCCAGAAGAAGGCAATGGCAAACCAGCTCTGCAGAAAAATTTGCCGTGAACAGTCATGGTCACCTACGCTATACGACACAGCACATCATGATGATGATGATGACGATGATGTATTTGCAATGATGAGAAGGTCTGCAGATGCTGGAAATCCAGAGCAACACACTCAAAATGCTGGACGTACTCAGCAGGTCTGGCAACCATCTATGGAAATGAATGAACAGTCGATATTCAGGGCAGAGACCCTTCTTCAGCACTGAGAGATTGCAATGATTGGTCAATTTGCAAAGACCAGTTGAACTATTAAACAGTACGTCTTTTGACTGTGGAAGGTTGCTGGAGAAACCAGTGGAATCCCATGCAGTGACGGGGAGATTGTACAAGCCCCTTACAGGCAGGGCCGGAAATGAACTCTGAACTCTGATCCCTGAGTTATAATAGTCATGCGCTGACTGCTATGTTACTGCGGCATCCCGTGCCGTGGCACAGAAGTGACAGTGGCACCATTGTGGAGAACACTGCTCTTATTATTCTTGAACTTGGGAATACTTTCAATTTTATGTTCTGCTGAAACCTTCATTGTTTTACGTTTTTCTCCCTCTGATCTGACACAGATGGTGAGGCATAAAGGTCGCGATTTATGTTGATGTGTGGGAGCAGTGGGCGTTGTGGGCTTTACAGGCGGAGTCTTCAATAACAAGTGGCCGGCACAAGTAGGGCCAGCATTTAATGCTGCAACGAGCCATCAACTTGTGTGTCTGCAGTCAGCCCGGTGAACAGTACAGCACAGTATAGGCCATTCGGCCCAGAACATTGTGCTGACTTTTTACTCACTTACAAGGACTCCTTATCTCATGTTTTTGTTATTTATTGCTATTTATTATATTTAAATTTGCACAGTTTGTTGTCTTCTGCACTCTGGTTGATCTTTCATTGATCCTGTTGCTACTTTTCTATAGATTTGTTGAGTATGCCCACAGGAAAATGAATCTCAGGGTGACATATATGTACTTTAATAACAAAAATTACTTTGAACTACTCTAAAATCAATCTAATCCTTCTCTCCTACATATCCCATAACTCTCCATTTCCCTTTCATCCATGTACTTATACAAGAGCTTCTTAAATACCCCTAATCAATTAGCCCCTACTACCACCCCTGGCAGTGAATTTCACACATTTACCACTCTCTTGTGTGAAAAAATACCTACCCCTGATATCTCCTAAACTTTTATTCAATCATCTTAAAAAAAAGTCCTTGTATTTGCCATGAACATCCTAAAAGAAGTGGGGGAGGGAGGGGCTGGATTGGGCGAGGGAGCCCCTCAACTACTGTAGACATGTACTACCCCAGGAGGCTGCATGAGTGGCAACAGTAAACACAAAGTACACTGCAGATGCTGTGGTCAAATCAACACGTTCAAACAAGCTGGATGAACTCAGCAGGTCGGGCAGCATCCATTGAAACAAGCAGTCAACGTTTTGGGCCGAGACCCTTCATCAGAACTGAAGAAGGAGGGGGCAAGGGCCCTATAAAGAATGTGGGGGGAGGGGGAATGTGCAGGTGAAAAACCAATCAGAGGAAAGATCAAGGGGTGGGGGAGGGGAAGCAGGGAGGGGATAGGTAGGAGAGGTGAAGAAGGAATGTAAGGGGAAAGCACTATGGGTAGTAGAAGAAGGCAGAATCATGAGAGAGGTAATAGGCAGCTAGAAGAGGAGGCAGAGTGAAAATAGGATGGGGAAGGGAGAGGGAGGGAATTACTGGAAGCTGGAGAATTTGATGTTCATACCATTCCCTTCCCCACCCTACTTTCGCTCTGCCTCCTCTTCTAGCTGCCTATCACCTCTCTCATGATTCTGCCTTCTTCCACTACCCAGAGTGCTTTCCCCTTACATTCCTTCTTCACCTCTCCTGCCTATCCCCTCCCTGCTTCCCCTCCCCCACTGTTTGATCTTTCCTCTGATTGGTTTTCCCCCTCCCCCCCTTCTTTATACGGCCCTTGCCCCCTCCTTCTTCAGTCCTGACGAAGGGTCTCGGCCCAAAATGTTGACTGCTCATTTTAACGGATGCTGCCCGACCTGCTGAGTTCATCCAGCTTGTTTGTACGTGATGAGTGGCAACGGTCCTGTTGGTTTATAAAGGAATGTAATTGTTCAGGGTCGATCATGGATGGGGCACCCTAGATTTTGCGAGTCAGTACAATCTGGAGAGCAAGCTGTTGCCCCTGCAGCAGGCTCCCCTCTCTGTGCAGCTGCTGAATCCAAAGACAGAGACTGATACAGTTGGGCACTAGAGACATCACAGGAGTGTTGAACTCAACATAGGACGCCACTAGGGACCTGAGCTCCAGATTTTTCATCAGGGTTTACTCCCAAAGCCCTCCCCATGAGTGGGTATAGCACAAAGAAGCAGAGGTTTGAGATCAGCATTCTTCCTCTCCTAGATGAGCTGCCAACTATGGCTGATAAGCCCCATCTGTGTGAAACAACTATTTTTCAGATTTCTCAATGGACAATGAACCCATGAATACTACCTCAGTATTAAATGACAAATGTGAGAGATTTTGCAGATGCTGGAAATCCACAGCAACACACACAAAATGCTGGAGGAACGCAACAGGTCAGGCTGTATCTATGGAAAAGAGTCCAAAATGGGCCTTCTCCATAGATGCTGCCTGACCTGCCGAGTTCCTCCAGCATCTTGTGTGTACTACCTCACTATAATTTGTTTCCTTCTCATTTAGTCCTAGTTATTAATTTTTTAAAACTTATTATTGTAATTTATAGTTTTTATTATTATGCCTTGCATTGTACTGCTGCCACACAGTAACATATTTCATGACACCTGCCAGTGATATTAAACCTGATTCTGATTTTAAAGTACCTGTAGCCTGGCTTTGCCCCTTCTTCTGTCAGTAGAAATGGTTCCACTGGCCTTAGAAACTGTGCCACATGTGAAGTCCAGCAGCTGGGCTTCATTTTCAGAGGCTATTTGAGACACACGCCATTGGGAGCATTTAATAGCTAGTGGGAGATTTTCCCCACTACCGCCCTTGACTGTAACAACCTAAAGGAAATGGAATGTAAAGAACACTACATAATGTATTGACGAAGAATGAAAGACATTGCATGATTTATTCTTGTAAATCATTCTTTTAATATTATGAATAATGTTGATTTTGATGTTAAAAAGTGGTGGAATCAAATGCAAGTACTACATTTAAGAAACAATGCTGTATACAATTGACTGTGACACGGCTGTTGTTGGATGAATCACAGGTGGTGATGAGTCAGCATTAGCAAGTGAGATGGGACATCTGGTTCAGTGGTGCCACAATAACGACCTCTCGCTCAGAGTCAGTAAAACTGAAGAACTTATCATTGATCTCAGGAAGGGAAAGGAGGGTGACCAGGCAACTGTTTACATTAGTCAGTTGGTGTTGGAGTCAGCTGCTTTAAGTTCCTGGGTATACGGGCATCATGGTGACACTGTGGTTAGCGCAACGCTATTACAACTCTGGGCGTCAGAGTTCAGTTCTGTAAGGAGTCTGTGTGTCCTCCCTGTGGAATGCATGGGTTTTCCCCGGGTGCTCTGGTTTCTGCACAAAGTCCAAAGACATACCGAGCAGGTAAATTGTCCCGTGATTAGATCAGAGTTGGATCAGGGGTTGTTGGGTGGTTGCTGGGGTGGCATGGCTCGAAGGGTCAGAAGGACCAACTCCACACTGTATCGCTAAATTAAACTAAACATATTGGATGCCCTGTTCTGGGTCCAGCTGCCCCAGTTTCCTCCCACATTCCAAAGATGCCCAGGTAAGGGTTAGTGGGTTGTGGGCATGCTACTTAGCGCCAGAAGCATGGCGACAGTTGTGAGTTGCCTAGCACAACCCTCACGGACTTGATTTGATAGAAACAACTCACTTCAGGGAACATTTTGCTGTGACAAATAAAATTAATCTTTTATCTTCTAAGAACATTTACTTCCCTTCAATCATTTGGTCCATGAATGACCCGCACAATCTTTGTCACCAACTCTGTACAGCAACGTTATGACCAGTTAAACCATTTTTTACTTAAATGAACTTTTGTTTGTTCTGATTGTGTAATGTATGGTACGATTGTGTATATTCTATGTTTAATGTGTGTTTTTCTTATTAAGTTTATGTAGCTGTCACACTACTGTAAGCAAGATTCTCACTGCACCTGTGCTTATGACAATAGATAGATAGATAGATAGATATTTAAACTCGACTTTGACATTTAGACCAATATGTGAACTTCAGTTCCAAATGTTATTTGCTTACTCATTGTTTGCACAATTTGTTTTTTTTCTGTACATTGGGTGCTTTGGTTCTACTGGGTTTCTTTGTTTAGTGGCAGCCTTTAAGGAGGCAAATCTCAAGGTTGTATATAGTATACCTGTGTGGGAGCGTTTTAACGTGGAAAAGCTGTTGTACTGGGATAGTTCCACTCTCTCGACCTCAGAAGTCCAGGTCCAGTGGTGCAAACAAGCATCACAAACTGGGGTCATCCTTGGTTACAGTGATGACCATGACCTTTTTTGTGCTTTGCCATGCCCTTTGTTCTCCAAGGAGCGTTGCAGAACCGTCTCCCTGGCCGTAGGATCTCATTGTAGATCTCATGCACCCCGTCTGCCGGAGCTGGCTTCGCACGCTAGGACAGGCATGTCCCTATCTCATCGGGGTATGAACCCCGCCAGCTACAGTCACCTGGTTTAGCCCACCTGTCGAAGCGGTGTACCAGGGTGTGGCTGCTGTCGCATGCAAACAGCTACTTGGAGCCACAGGTGAGAGCTGAGTGTCCGGTGGGGACCAAAGGTGAGTGAGCTGCCCTAAAATGGACATGACTAGCTCCTTCACCAGAGGTGCTACCCCTCCCTGGGGCACCCCATATAATGGACATACTTGGATATTAAATGTACTTTGCACTTTGAAGAAGGCAGGGAGCAGAAGGATATAAAGATCTGTAAAGATCCAATAACCACCGTAGAGATGTGCAGAAAGCGGTTCCCTTCCTCCTGGTACATGTCAAATTGTTTAAAATTATGTAAGGCATGTTAAATCCTTCCCTCGTGCCTCTGTAGTTTTACGATAAACAAAATACACACAGTGACCACTTTATTAGGCACCTCTTTATATGTTTGTGTTCTTCTGCTGCTGTAGCTCACTCACTACAAGGTTTGACGTGTTGTGCGTTCAGAGATGCATTTCTGCACATCGTGGTTGTTACATGTGGTTATCTGAGTTACTGTCGCCTTCCTGTCAGCTTGAACCGGACTGACCATTCTCCTCTGACCTTTTTAATTAAGAAGACATTCTCGCCCACAGAACTGCCTCTCACTGGCTCTGTTTTGTTTCTCACACCATTCTCTGTAAACTCCAGAGACTGTTGTGTGTGAAAATCCCAGGAGACCAGACACTCCAACCAACCCATCTGGCATCAACAATCATTGCACGGTCAAAGTCACTTAGATCACGTTTCTTCCCCATTCTGAAGTTTGGTCTGAGGAAAAACTTCTTGACCATGTCTGTATGCATTATGCATTGAGTTGCTGCCACGTGATTGGCTGATTAGACACTTGTATTAATGAGATGTACAGGTCTACCTAACAAAGTGGCCACTGAGTACAGGGCTTTCCCTTTGACTTCAGCTGATGTTTAAGTAGATTGCGTCTGCATTTAGAAGCCTCGTTCTCCTGCATTAAAATAAATCCAAATGAGAACACAGTTACTTCGAGCCAGGGGATCGAACTGTAGAACAGTACAGCACAGGAGCAGGCCCCTCAGCCCACAGTGTTGTGCCAAACCAGCTAAAATGTAAATCAAAACTCCCCAAAAGCTAATCCATCCTACCTACACGATGTCCATATCTCTCCATCTTCCTCATGTTCATGTGCCTGTGTAAACATCTCTTAAAAGCCTCTATCTGCCTCTGCCCCCATACCAGGCAGTGTATTCCAGGCATGCGCAGCCTTGAGTAAAAATCTTACCCCTCACATCCCCCTTGAACTCACCTTGAATGCATGCCCTCTGCTATTAGACATTTCTACCCTGGGAAGAACTACTCTATCTGTGCCTCTCCTAATCTTATAAACCTCTATCAGATCTCCCCTCAGCCTCCTCCATTCCAGAGAAAACAACCCCTCCTTGTCCAGCCTCTCGTGACAGCACGTGCCCTCTAAACCAGGCAGCATCCTGGTCAACCTCTTCTGCACCTTCTCCAAAGCCTCAATATCCTTCTATAGTGGGACGACCAGAACCATACGCAATACTCCAGAGTTTTGTCTCTCCCATACACATTATTTCATTGGTGAGAAGGCTAAAAGACTCAGTTAAGAACAAAATCAATAACCATTGTATTTTTATCCCTGCAAAGGAAAAGGCCAAACACACCCAAAGTACAACAAAACAAAAAGATAATGAAGCATATTATCAGTTTGTGGTGATTCTAAATGTTAAAATTAACTCTGCTGTCAATGTGAATGACACAATATGCCTTGGATTACGCAGATGATAAATGTTAGCCAGATTTCTCAGAATCTTAGTAGTAATTTTAGCATGCAAACAGCAATCTTATTGTCACTTTTTAAGATCAAGATCAACATATTTGGTTGCTTTGTTAATTATTTCATAGTTGGATATGTGTCTAGATCTTGCTTGCTTATTCTCCAATAGGCTTCATCATCACATCATTATTATGTGCTGTGTTGTATGATGTGGGCGATCATGGTCTTTGATCATAATTGTTCTTGGCAAATTTTTTCTACAGAAGTGGTTTGCCATTGCCTGCTTCTGGGCAGTGTCTTTACAAGACGGGTGACCCCAGCTGTTATCAATACTCTTCAGAGATTGTCTGCCTGGCGGCAGTGGTCGCATAACCAGGACTTGTGATATGGACCACTTGCTCCCATGACTCCATCTGACCCTGATAGGGGGCCAAGCATGTGCTACACCTTGCCCAAGGGTAAACTGCAGCCTAGCGGAGGGAAGGAGCACCTCACACCTGCTTTGATAGAGACGCATCTCCACCCCACCACCCATAGGGTTCAGGAGATCTGAATTTGCATCGCTCTCACATCTGGTTGAGGAGATCTTACGGGTTTATTGTCTGGGCCTTGAGAAGGTGCTGACGAACCATCTCCTCGAACCGCTGCATTTGGTGATTGGCAGAGCAGGTCTTGGGGCCGGTGTCGAGGACTGAGGCCTGAATTGGTAGTTCAAAAGTCCAGGCCCATTGGCCAGAGCCCCAAGTCTGTGAACCTCTGTGAGTTCGCTTGTGAAGTTGACGGCCTAACATCTGTGAGCTAGGTTCACTGGAAGCTGGAGGCCGAAGATAATGGCCTGTCCTTGGGTTAGAGCATTCTCTAGGTGCATGGGTGGGATGGAAGAACGGAGCTTGTTTTGTTGCTGTTGTGTTCTATTTTGTTCTGCCCAGTATTGTGGGCATAATATATTGGTGCTGAAATGTGTGGCAAAACTTGCGAGTATCGGTTGCTAATGCAAATGACACATTTCACTATGTGCTTCGATAAATGAATGAATCTGCAACAGCAAGCCTGAGCTACGCCTTCAACGGGCATCACAACGTGGCGCCATCTTGACTGGAGGAGCCACAGAGTCTGCAGACTGATCAGAGTTAATCAATTCTTTGAAAGGTAGGGAAACAGCAATGCCCAAAAACAGAGCAGCCCACAAAATGTGGTGGATACAGCCCAGTCCATCACAAGAAAAGCCCTCCTCACCACTCAGCGCACTCTCAGGTGTGTTGGCTGTTGACGCACTTCACTCTATGTTTCCACGTGCGGTACATGTGATAAGCACGCTTGAACCTCAAATCTTCCTCCTAGCTAAGGTGCTCCCCCAACACTGTTGGGTATCGCTTCACTGGATTTAGACTCATCGAGCACAACCAATTCTGACACATTTCTAGGTCTGGATTGCTTGTGACTAGGAGGAGAATAGGCAACCATTGCTGTTCCCACAAGCCCTTGCTGACACGGTAGCACCAGCAACCCTGCACTTGAACTCCACCCCCACCCCCCCACCACCACCAAAGGTGAAATCCTGCATCAGAATCAGAATCAGTTTTAATATCACTGGCACATGCTGTGAAAATGCTGTTTGGTGACAGCAGTACAATGCACTACGTAATTAAAAACTGTGCATATAATTAAATTAAATAAGCATTGCAAAAAGAGAGCAAAAAAAAATAGTGAGTTGTGTTCATGGGTTCATTGTCCATTCAAAAATCTGATGATGGAGGGGAAGAAGCTATTCCTAAAATATTGAGTGTATATAGAACCATAGAACACTACAGCACAGTACAGGCCCTTCAGACCTCCATGTTATGCGGACCCATATAATCCTTATAAAAAAAGTACTAAACCCACACTATCCCATAACCCTCTATTTTTCTTTCATCCATGTGCCTGTCCAAGAGGTTCTTAAATACCCCTAATGTTTTAGCCTCCACCACCATCCCTGGCAAGTCATACCAGGCACTCACAACCCTCTGTATAAAAAACTTACCCCTGATGTCTCCCCTAAACTTCCCTCCCTTAATTTTGTACATATGCTCTCTGGTGTTTGCTATTGGTGCCCTGAGAAACAGGTACTGACTATCCACCCTATCTATGCCTCTCATAATCTTCTGGACCTCTATCAGGTCCCTTCTCATTCTTCTACGCTCCAAAGAGAAAAGTCCCAGCTCTGCTAACCTTGCTTCATATGACTTGTTCTCCAATCCAGGCAACAACCTGGTAAATCTCCTCTGCACCCTCTCCATAGCTTCCACAACCTTCCTATAATGAGGTGACCAGAATTGAACACAATACTCTAAGTGCAGTCTCACCATATATTTGTAGAGTTGCAACATGACCTCTCTACTCTTGAACTCAATCCCCCTGTTAATGAAGCCTAGTATCCCATAGGCCTTCTTAACTACCCTATCAACTTGCGCAGCGACCTTGAGGGATGTATGGATTTGAACCCTAAGGTCCCTTTGTTCATCCACACTCTTAAGTAACTGACCATTAATCCTGTACTCAGTCTTCTAGTTTGTCCTTCCAAAATGCATCACCTCACACTTGTCTGGATTGAACTCCATCTGCCATTTTTCTGCCCAACTCTGTAGCCTGTCTATATCCTCTTGTAACCTTTGACAACCTACAGCTCCATCCACAACTCCTCCGATCTTCGTGTCATCCGCAAACTTACTCACCCATCCTTCCGCCTCTACATCCAGGTCATTTATAAAAATCACAAATAACAGGGATCCCAGGACAGATCCCTGCGGCACTCCACTAGCCACCGACCTCCAGGCAGAATACTTTCCTTCCACAACTACCCTCTGCTTTCTTCCTTTAAGCCAATTTTTTATCCAAACAGCCAAGGTTCCACTTATCCCATGCCTCATGACTTTCTGGATGAGTCTCTCATGAGGGACCTTGTCTAATGCTTTGCTAAAGTCCATGTAGACCATATCCACTGCCCTACCCACATCAATTTCTACTGGCTCCTGTACCTCCTCCTTGGTGGTAGCAATGAGAGATGGCATGTCCTGGGTGATGGGTGTCCTTAATGTTGGATGTAGTCTTTTTGAGGCCTTGCTTGATGCCCTTGATGCTGTAGTGGAGGGGCAGTGCCCAAGATGGAGCTGCTTGAGTCTGCAACTCCCCCCTCCCGAACAATATAGAGTCATAGAAAAGTACAGCGCAGAAACAGGCCCTTCAGCCCAGCTAGTCTGTGCCGAACCATTTAAACTGCATTTTCCCATCGACCTGTAATGAAAGCACAGCTAAAACAAAGTCTGTACAGATCGAGTAAACCATGCTGTCAGCTTAGCTGGTTGTAAACTATGAGTTTATTTGTTCATTTATTGAGATACATAGGCTGCCCCAACCCTTCAAGCCGAGCTGCCCAGCAACCTCCATTTAACCGAGCCTAATCACAGGACAAAGCAGCACACACAAAGTGCTGGAGGAACTCAACAGGTCAGGCAGCATCTATGGAAAAGAATAAACAGTCAATGTTTCATGCAGAGACCCTTCTTCAGGACTGAGAAGGAAGGGGGAAGATGCCAGAATGGTGGGCCTCCATGGGATGGTTCCCTCCGCTTTCCTCCCAGTCCCAAAGATATACTGGTTAGTGGTTAATAGGTCATTGTAAATTGTCCTGTGATTAGGAGAGGGTTAAATAACTGTGTCTCTGGGCAGTGTAGCTCACTGGGCAGAAAGGGCCTGTTCAAGTACATACACAGCACGATGCAAAAGTCTTGGGCACATACACAGTGCCTATAAAGAGTTTTCAGGAGGACCAGTAAAATTGGCTAATCCTTCAGCTGTAGTCCATGACCATACAAAGGCTGAAAGAGAGTTATAGCTAAAACAGAAATCTCACTGCTATTAAAATAGAGTCATTCAGCAAGAATTAATTCTTCAATTTGCTAAAAGGAAATGGGGACTTTAGAGCTGTTTAAAAGTATGCCACTGAATCTCATGCTTCATTAAACACCCTTTAGTGCTCTGTAATCTGTAAAACCTGAGAAACACTCATTTATGTTCATGTCCAAACAGCAGAATGGAGCTTAAAGCAACAAATTTACACACTAGAATTAACATTCAGTTTCTGCAGTAAATGATATCTTGCAGCAATTTTAAAACCTTATTTTATGCATTTGGGTTTTATTGAAATGATAGTTAAAGTATTGAAGACAAACATAACTTTGACAATTTTAATTCATTCAGTATTTAATATTTCAGGTCATTAACACAGGATAAGTGCTGGGTAAAACTCTTCCCTTCTACTTTCCAATGATGGCTTGGATAGTATTGGTGGCCAGCTGGCAGTTCCATAAAGCATCACTGACTAGCTTCAGTGATTGGGCCAGCTTCAAAAATAGAAGAACATACCCCATGCACACACTCAACGTCTTAGGGGCAGTTCCTTCCCTTCCACCATCAGATTTCTGAATGGGCAATGAACCAACCTACTAACACTACCTCAATATTTTTGCTCTCTTTTTGTACTACTTATTTAATTTAATTTCATATGTATTTCTAATTATAACGTAGTATATTTTATGTTTTGCACCGTACTGCTACCACAGAACAACAAATTTCACAACATATGTCAGTGACATTAAACATCATTCCAGCCTCAGAGGTAAAATGGGGGGCAAAAATCAATAAATTCTCTGTAACAAACTGGAACTAATATTTTATATTTACATTAGTCCAAATGAATCCACTTTAAGATTCAGAGAATCTATCTTTTAAGCTATTTCTGAAATAGCACCTTATCCACTGGAAGTGGCCAACAGATTTCATAACTATTTAAAGCATGAAGCAATTTGAACTTACCCTTTTCTCCTTATCTTTCTTTTCTTTCTTCGCCTTCTTTGGAGGTTTTTTGTTTTTTTCCTCTACTGGAGCAGCACACGCAAAATTCTGGAGGAACTCAGTGGGCCAGACAGCATCTATGGAAAAGAGTACAGTTGACGTTTTGGACCGAGACCCTTCAGCAGGATGATAAGCCTGATTCTGATATGGGTCTCTATTGTGGACTGAGAGTGGGAAGGGGGCAGGGAGAGGGGGATCATGGTTGAGAGAAGGGGAAGGAGAGGAGAAGGAGCAAGAAGCACCAAAACGACATTCTGCAATGATCAATAAACCAATTTTTTTTTTAATCAAATGACCTTGCCTCGTGTCTCAGGGCTGGGAGTCCCTGCACCTGCACCACCCTCCATTCCTGACACCCCTTCTCTGCCACCTATCCTACACCCCTCCTGTGTCCCTCCACCCTCGACATTCGCTCCCATCTTTTCCTCCCACCAGATTTACAAACTTGCTCTCCACTTGATGTTGACAAATACAGTACAATGCAAAAGTCTTAGGCACCCTCACTTTGTTTAAGTGCCCAAGACTTCTGCAGAGTAGTGTATGTTACCATATACAACTCTGAGATTCATTTTCTTTGGGGCATTCACAGCAAATACAAAGAAACACAACAGAATCAATGAAAAAACGCACACAAGGTGGACAAACAACCCGTGTTGAAAAGACAAACTGTGCAAATACAGAAAGGTAAAATAAACAAGCAAAATAATAATAAATAAATAAATAAATAAATAAGCAATAAATATCGAGAATGTAAGATAAAGAGCCATTGAACGTGAGTCCATAGGCTGTAGGTACAGTTTAGTGTTGGCGTGAGGGCAGTTGAGAGAAGTTATTCCCTTTGGTTCAAGAGCCTGATGGTTGAGGGGTGATAACTGGACCTGAACCTGCACCTGTACTCCTTCCTGATGGCAGCAGCGAGGAGAGAGCATTTCCTGGGTGCTGTGCGTGCCACACTGCATCTCAAAGTAAAATAAAATAGCTGGCTCCATGGAGTCTACGAACAACCTCAACCAGACTATTGTTACAATTGATGGGATTCACCAATGTCTCTAAGAGACAAAACCTGACATCCTTACCTAGTCTGGCCTGTACGTGACTCCAGTCCTACCTGACGTCGTTGATTCTAGAAACACATGAAATGGCCAAGCAAGCCACTTGGCTGTCACAAACCTCCTGAGATACAATTGGAGATGGCACTAAATGCTGGCCTTGCCAAGAAATGAATGAATTTTAACAAATTAGAAACAGTTTCCAGAGAGTATTAACATCAAACTGGAGAATTAATCCATGGAGAGCATTCTGACTGGGTGCATCACCATCTGGCATGGAGGCGCCACTGCATAGGATTGGAAAAAGCTGCAGAAAGCTGTAAAGTCAGCCAGCTCCAACATGGGCACTAGCCTCCCCAGTATCGAGGACACCTTCAAAAGGCGATGCCTCAAGTAAGCGGCATCCATCATTAAAGACCCCCATGATATGCCCTCTTCTCGTTGCTACCATCAAGAAAGAGGCACAGGAGCCTGAAGACACACACTCAATGTTTCAGGAACAGCTTCTTCCCCTCCACCATCAAATCTCTGAATGGACATTAAACCCATGAACACTGCCTCACACTTTTTCTCTCTTTTTGCACTATGTATTTAATTTCGCTTTGTAACGCATAATTCTTATTGTAATTTATAGTTTTTAAAATTATGTATTGCGATGTACCGCTGCAGCAAAACAACATATTTCTCGACTCAAAGTACGCCAGTGATATTAAACCTGATTCTGATTCTGGGTGTTAAGGTGTTGTATAATTTATGCAAACTTTGATAATGAATGTACTCTGAATCTTCGAGAAGAACCAATCCAAGTGAGATCTACCAAAAACACTTTACAATAGTTCACTAGTAATTGCACGTGATGCAATTTCACCCTGTTGAACAGTACTGTTTCAAAGCAATGAGATAAATCAATGGTTCATCTTGGGATTGTTTTAATCTGCTTTTTAAGATTTGTAATGGTGATGGAGTCTCATGATCCATTTCTTTTCAAAGGAACAAATTGCTAACCATATGTTCCAGCAGGAAGTAATGTTAATTGTTACTGACCTTTTGCCAGCCTACAATAATATGTGGTCACAGTTTCACGTTGGTTTACCCACTGCTCTGGATTGGATAAAGATTGATAGATGTGCAGCCGTGTAGTAAAAACAGGGTCATACGTGACCTTTGGATGTAGTCAAATGTGGACAAATGCCACCCACCGGCAGTGTTATCTTCAGCTGATACTGCAGACAGGAAACCCACCAGCCCAGAGATAGCGAGGAGAGCAAACACTGCAACCTATGTGGTGGGGCAGGTCACTTGCACAGAGTCCACCCTCAACGTTCCTTCAGTGACACACAGGCAGTAAGAAATCAGAATTAGAATCAAGTTTAATATCACTCGCATATGTTGTGAAATTTGTTGGTTTGTGGCAGCAGTCCAAAGCAATATATAATAAAAATGTATAAATTATAATAAGATATATATATATGTGTGTGTGTGTGTGTGTGTGTGTGTGTGTGTGTGTGTGTGTGTGTGTGTGTGTGTGTGTGTGTGTGTGTGTGTGTGTGTGTGTGTGTGTGTATGTATGTATAAAATAAGTGTTGCAAGAAGAGAGCCAGAAAATAAAATAAAATGGTGTGGTCGTGTTCAGGGGTTTATCGTCCATTCAGAAATCTGATGGCAGAGGGGAAGAAGCAGTTTCTGAAATGTTGAGTGTGTGTCCTCAGGTTCCTGAACCTCCTCCCTGATGGTAGCAATGAGAAGAGGGCACGTCCTGGGTGATCAGGCTCCTTAATGATGGATGCCGCCTTTTTGAGGCATCGCCTTTTGAAGATGTCCTGGGAGGCTAGTACCCACAATGGAGCTGGCCGAGGCTGCAGCTTTCTGCAGTTGTCCATTTGGTACCGTCTAACTCGTCATGATCTTTCAGCTTACTGTCTGCCTGCACTGCGCCTTCTCCGGAATCTGTGACACTTCCTTGTGCTATTGTTTCCCCTTGTACTACCTCAATGCACTGTTGTGGTGGTCTGCTCTGTATGGACGGCATGCAAGGCAAAGCATTTCAGTGTACATGGAATTTCCCTGTGGCCACCCGTTTCAGTTTGACTTCCCATTCCCATTCCAACATGTCACTCCATGGCCTCATGTTGGAGAAGCATCACCTGAGTAGGCTCCGATCTGATGACATGAACATTCATTTCTCAAACTTCTGCTAATTTCTAGCCCCTCCCATTCTTTCCTTTTCCATTATGCATTCTGGTTCGCTTTCACCCCCTTTCCTTCTCCTCACCTGCCCATCACTTCCCTCTGGTGCCCCTCTTCCTTCCCTTCCTCCCATGGTCTGCTCTCCTCTTTTATTAGATCCCTTCTTCTTCAGCCCTGTACCTCTTCCACCTATCACCTCCCAGCTTTTCACTTCTCCCATCCTCCCACCTTACCCCTCACCTGGTCTCACCTATCACCAGCCAGCTTATACTCCTTCCACTCCCCCCACCTTCTTATTCTGTCTTCTTCCCCCTTCCTTTCCAGTCCTACGCAGAACAGTACAGCACAGGAACAGAATATTCAGCCCTTAACCAGCTAAAAAGCAGATCAAAAACACCCAGACATGAATCCCTCCTACCTACACTATGTCCACTTCCCTCCATCTTCCTCACATTCTTATGCCTATCCAAACATTTCTTAAAAGCCTCCGATGTGTTTGCCTCTGCCACCATACCAAGCAGCGCATTCCAGGCATTCACCACTGAGTGAGAAACTTACCCCTCACATCTCCCTTCAACCTGCTCCCTCTGATGTTAGACATTTCAGCCGTGGGAATCCTGATGAATGGTCTCAGCCCAAAACACCACTTTCCTCCACAGATGCTGCCTGACCTGCTGAGTTTCTACAACACTTTGTGATTGTGTTTTTCAGGATATCCAGCATATGAAGAATCCCTTGTGTTTATCACTGTACACATGACAATAATAAACAGTTTCCTAGCTGACAGCTTCTCAAGTGAAAAAGAGCATGGAAGAATTTAATGGGATTGGAAGCCGATGAATCCCCAGGACCTGGTGCTTGGCTTCCCAAAGAAAAAAGTCATGGAATTAGTGAACACACCCTTTGTCATCTGCCTAAATCCTGCACTCTGTGGATCAGCTGCACATGGTTCCCAATGGTCTCAGTGGGAAGGGTCAACTGCAGCAGAATTGACATCATGTTCTTGGGAAAGTGATCCAACGTGTCCCTTATTCCCTTCACCACTGGGCTTGATTTTCAAAGTAAGTTCCATGTAAATGTATTATCATACTCAGTGGCCACTTTATTAGGTACACCTGTGCACCTGCTCGTCAATGCAAGTATCTAATCAACCAATCATGTGGCAACAACTCAATGCGTAAAAGCATGCAGACATGGTCAAGACGTGCAGCTGTTATTCAGACCAAATATCACTATGGGGGAAGAAATGTAATTTAAGTAACTTTGATTGTGGAATGATTGTGGTGCCAGACGGGGTGGTGTGTGATCCCAGAAACTGCTGATCTCCTGAGATCTTCACACAACATTCCCTAGATTTTATAGAGAATAGTGGGAAAAAAACCAAAAATGTCTAGTGAGTGGCAGTTCTGTGGGCAAAGCTGCTGTGTTAATGAGAGAGGACAGAGGAGAACAGCCAGACTGATTCAAGGTGACAGGAAGGTGACGGTAACTCAAATAACCACATGTTGAAACAGTGGTGTGCAAACCAGCATCTCTGAATGCACAACACATCAAACCTTGAAGTGGATGGGCCACAGTGGCAGAAAACTATGTACATACACTTTATTATATACAGGAAGTACCTAGTAGAGTAGTTACTGAGTGTATGTTACAATATACTACCCTGAGATTCATTTTCTTGCAGGCTTTTACAGTAAAAATAAAGAAATACAATAAGTAATGAAAAACTAAATAGCAAAGACTGACAAACAGCCAGTGTGCAAAAGAAGCCAAATCATGCAAATAATTTTTTTTAAAAAGTAATACTGAGTTGCAGGGTCCTTTTGAAAATGGATCTGTAGACTGTGGAGTGAGTTGAGCATTGAGATGAGTGAACTTATCCGTGCTTGATCAGGAGCCAGCTGGCTGGAGGTTAACAATTGTTACACAGCCTGTTTCTGATCCTGTAGGGGTACCCAGGCAGGAACCAAGAACTAAGAGAAGCAGAAATTAAACGTGGGAGCAATGGTCCATCTTGAATCCCGGAAGGAACCCTGTCGTTGGGTGCAAATTCTGCTCGCTGTTGCTGTGTTTTGGGACATAACCTGCCTTACGCAGGAGCAGTCACCAGAGCTGCCTTCCATTTTATTTTGAGATCCAAGGGTTGACTTTATCTGCAGAGGTGCGATATAAAAACCTGCACACAATATACCCAAAGTGGCCTCATTTGATAACGACCAAACAGGTACCCTGGAGTCGTTAGTCCCGACGAAGGGTCTCGGCCGGAAACATTGACTGTACGTCTTCCTATAGATGCTGCCTGGCCTGCTGCGTTCCACCAGCATTTTGTGTGTGTTGCTTGAATTTCCAGCATCTGCAGATTTCCTCCTGTTTACCCTGGAGTCAGTTTTTTTCTGTTGCTATCTTGGGCATTTTCATTGAGGTGGCTTGCAGACAATGAACGTTGAGCTGAACTGAACATGCCTGGACTCTTTCGATTTTCTGTTTTATATTCTGTGCTCCTTGCTTGTTTGTTTTGTTGCCATCTGCGCGACCTGGTTCTTTGTTGCGCGTGGGGGAGTGGGTGGATTTAATGTTTTTCTTTGAACGGATTCCATGGAGTTTCTTTGTTTCGTGGCTGAATGTGGGAAGAGAAATCTCAGGGTTGCATACTGCAAACATACTTTGATAACACTTGCTGCAGTCCCATCTCTCCCCAGTATGGCAAAGATTGTTCTGGTCCTATTGCGGTAGAATATTCCATTCAGTTGGGTTCTGAAGTCAAGCACTGGTGTACAGGGCAAGTTTTTGAGGCTCATGAACAAGTCAAAGTCAAAGTAAATTTATTATTTAAGCACCTGAATATATGTCACTATATACTACCTTGAGATTCATTTTCTCACAGGCATTTACAGGAAAATAAAGAAATACAATAGAATTTATGAAAAACTATACATAAACAAAGAATGACCAACAACCAATGTGCAAAATAAGACAAATCATGCAACTATTAATAAAACAAAAGTAGATTAGTATTACTGAGAACTGAAGGAGATGTGGAACCTGTCAAATGATTTCCAGATGAAATCAAAGAAGCATTTAATATACTTAAATTTATATTGAAGCATAGCATATTGTAAAATATGTACGAGTTTATATTGAAACATCGCATAGTGGCAAAGATAAGTTGAATTTATTTGAAAGACAGGATTACTTCTCAAACTAAGATTATAATTAGCTCCTCAATAGGCAAGCATTTTCCCTTCTAACAATGAAAATACTAAAGAAAAGCCTCAAGTTGTTTTAAAGGTATCAGATGGCCTTTAGCTGAGTTTCGATGAGAACAGGACAAAAAAGCATACAGAAGCATGAATTACTCCAGTGCAGATGCTCTTTATAAAGTCATATGGAAAAACAGATTTGGTGCCAAGGGATTTATCAATCTGTATTTGATCGAGTGACAAGACACTTTCACTAAATATTCTGCATAATTTGCCTGCGTATAATCACTAAGTGCCCATGATACTTTTTTCTAATTACCATTTTAATACTTTTTAAAAAGTTTATTTATGAAATACATGAGGAGATTTTCAAGAAATTGTTTACACATAGACAAAAGTAATGCTTAAAATTGTTAAGTGATGATAAACCTGATTCTGAAATGGGTCTCTATTGTGGACTGAGAGTGGGAAGGGGGATCCTGGTTGGGAAAAGGGGAAAGGAGCGGGGAGAGGAGTGGAAGTATCAGAGAGACAATCTGTAGTAATCAATAATCCAATTGTTTGCAATCAAATGACCTTGCCTGGAGACTCAGGCCTGGATGTGTCTGCACCCGCACCAGCCCCTGCCCCTGGTACACCTCTGCCCTCTCGTGGCACTCCACCCTCGCCATTCCCAACATCCTTTGCTCCTGCCAGATTTGAAGACTCGATCTCTGCTCTATGTTGTCAAATACAGTAATGTGCAAAAGTCTTAAACTATACCCCAGCTATATGTATGTGCCTAACAGTTTTGCATGGAACGGTATTAGAGAGTTGAGAAGTTCTTGTGTTATGCTTTAGAGAGACACTCAATAACTCCAGAAATATAACAACAGCCAGTGCACTGACTGGGCTCAGAATTCACTGAAATAGCATTAGTGGTTCTTGGAAAGTTCTATTGGAGGCTATCCTTTAGGCTATCTATTAGGGCACGTAGGTGGTAGGATGAAGATATGTCTCTACCAAAGGAGGTGTAGGGTGCTCCTTCTCTCCGCTAGCCTGCAGGTCATCTTTGGGCAGGGTGTAGCTGATGCACCATCAATAACTCACTCTGAGACATAAAAGCGAGGTATCGGCTTTTATTGACTGGAAGAAGGAACAAGCAGTGAGTGACCACCATACTGCATCCTGGAGACTGAGAGGTCGGGCTCAGACCTCCATCACCTTTATACAGGGGTCTGTGGGAGGAGTCACAGGAGCAGTCAGCAGGGGGTCTGTGGGAGGAGCCACAGGAGCAGTCAGCGGGGGTCTGTGGGAGGAGCCACAGGAGCAGTCAGCAGGGGTCTGTGGGAGGAGCCACAGGAGGAGTCAGCAGGGGGTCTGTGGGAGGAGTCACAGGAGCAGTCAGCAGGGGTCAGTGGGAGGGGCCACAGGAGCAGTCAGCAGGGGGTCTGTGGGAGGAGCCACAGGAGCAGTCAGCAGGGGGTCTGTGGGAGGAGCCACAGGAGCAGTCAGCAGGGGTCAGTGGGAGGGGCCACAGGAGCAGTCAGCAGGGGGTCTGTGGGAGGAGCCACAGGAGCAGTCGGCAGGGGGTCTGTGGGAGGAGTCACAGGAGCAGTCAGCAGGGGGTCTGTGGGAGGAGCCACAGGAGCAGTCAGCGGGGGTCTGTGGGAGGAGCCACAGGAGCAGTCAGCAGGGGTCAGTGGGAGGAGTCAGCAGGGGTCTGTGGGAGGAGCCACAGGAGCAGTCAGCAGGGGGTCTGTGGGAGGAGCCACAGGAGCAGTCAGCGGGGGTCTGTGGGAGGAGCCACAGGAGCAGTCAGCGAGGGTCTGTGGGAGGAGCCACAGGAGCAGTCAGTGGGGGGGGTCTGTGGGAGGAGCCACAGGAGCAGTCAGCAGGGGTCAGTGGGAGGAGCCACAGGAGCAGTCAGCAGGGGTCAGTGGGAGGAGCCACAGGAGCAGTCAGCAGGGGTCAGTGGGAGGAGCCACAGGAGCAGTCAGCAGGGGTTTGTGGGAGGAGCCACAGGAGCAGTCAGCAGGGGGGCGTGTCCAGACAGGTATATGTAGTTCACCACATTCACCCCCCCTTTGTTTTAAAAAGAGTCCCCATGGGGTGAAGTTTCTTACAAGTATATTTACAGGTTAAGTCTATCAGGTGGTCGAATCCATCGCTGCGATCTACGTAGCACCGGCTGTGATTGCACACGTGCTGGTGGTGATTGCACACGTGCTGGTGGTGGTGATTGCACACGTGCTGGTGGTGATTGCACACGTGCTGGTGGTGGTGATTGGATTGCACATGTGCTGGTGGTGCTTGCACCAGAGACGGAGGTTGTGCTGGTTCCGGCCTAACTGGAGGTGTCAGCCCACTAGGCGTCAGTGATCCCTCACGCGTGTGCGAGGCGCCTGGAATATACGCGTACGAGACTCCCGGTATATGAGTGTCATGAGGGGTCAGTGTAGGGCTTGGTGTGCACGGTGTCACTTCAGGTACAGGGTTCTTAGTTACCGTGGAGTGTTCGGGGTAGTGGTCTGCTGCTCCTGCGGGCGCCAGGTCGCGGATGGAGACCGTGTCCTCCCTTCCATCAGGTAAGACCACGTAGGCATACTGGGGGTTCGCATGTAGAAGGTGAACCCTCTCGACCAGCGGGGAGTATTTATTGCTCCTCGCATGTTTCCGGAGCAGCACTGCCCCTGGGGACGTCAGCCAAGCCGGTAGGGTGGTCCCAGTGACAGACTTCCTGGGAAAAGAGAATAGGCGTTCGTGAGGGGAGGCATTGGTGGACGTACATAACAGGGAGCGGATAGAGTGGAATGCCTCAGGGAGGACCTCCTGCCATCGAGAGACCGGCAACCCTTTTGACTTAAGGGCTAAAAGTGTGGCCTTCCACACTGTGGCATTCTCCCTTTCCACCTGTCCATTTCCCCGGGGATTATAACTCGTGGTCCGACTAGTAGCAATGCCCCTAGCTAGCAGGTACCAGCACAGCTCGTCACTCATAAAGGAGGACCCTCTATCACTGTGGATACAGCAGGGATATCCGAACAGAGTGAAGAGCTGGCGCAGGGCTTTTATGACGGACGTGGTAGTGGTGTCGGGGCAGGGAATGGCAAAGGGGAACCGCGAGTACTCGTCGATAATATTGAGAAAATAGACATTGCGGTCGGTGGAGGGAAGGGGGCCCTTAAAGTCAACACTCAGTCGCTCAAAGGGGTGGGTGGCCTTGACAAGTTGTGCCGTTTCAGGACGGTAGAAGTGCGGTTTGCACTCAGCGCAGATTTGGCAGTCCCTGGTCATCGTCCTGATGTCCTCCAGGGAGTACGGCAGGTTCCGGGCTTTCACGAAATGGTAAAATCGGGTGACCCCCGGATGGCAAAGGTGTGCATGAAGGGCGTATAGCTGGTCGAGCTGTGCACTAGCACACGTTCCCCGGGATAGGGCATCAGAGGGTTCATTGAGTCTGCCAGGCCGGTACAGGATATCATAGTTGTAGGTGGAGAGTTCTATTCTCCACCGCAAAATTTTATCATTTTTGATTTTGCCCCGCTGTTGGTTGCTGAACATGAACGCAACTGAGCGCTGGTCAGTCAGCAAGGTGAACCTTTTGCCAGCGAGATAGTGCCTCCAGTGCCTAATAGCTTCCACTATGGCCTGGGCTTCTTTCTCCACCGCGGAGTGCCGAATTTCAGAGCCTTGAAGGGTATGAGAGAAGAATGCTACTGGCCTGCCTGCCTGATTGAGGGTAGCGGCAAGCGCGAAATCGGAGACGTCACTCTCTACTTGGAAGGGAATGGTCTCGTCCACCGCATGCATCGTTGCTTTGGCAATGTCCCCTTTAATGCAGCTGAAGGCCGCGCAGGCCTCAGCAGAGAGGGGAAAAGTGGTAGACTTGACCAGGGGGCGGGCCTTGTCTGCATAATGGGGGACCCATTGGGCATAATAGGAAAAAAAAACCCAGGCACCATCTGAGGGCTTTGAGAGTGGTGGGAAGAGGGAGTTCTAACAGGGGGCGCATACGGTCGGGATCAGGGCCAATGACCCCGTTTTCCACGACATACTCAAGGATAGCGAGTTGGGTGGTTCCGAACACACACTTGTCCCTGTTATAAGTAAGGTTCAGAGCTTCGGCCACTTGGAAAAATCGTTGGAGGTTGGCGTCGTGATCCGACCAGTCGCGACCACAGATGGTGATGTTATCCAGATAGGGAAATGTGGCCTTCAGTTGGTACTGGTCCACCATCCAGTCCATTTCCCTCTGGAAGACCGAGACACCATTTGTGACACCAAATGGGACGCGCAGAAAGTGATAGAGCCTGCCGCCCGCCTCGAAGGCGGTGTAGGGGCGGTCCTCCGGGCGGATGGGGAGCTGGTGGTAAGCGGATTTCAGATCTATTGTCGAGTACACCTTGTACTGAGCTATCTGGTTGACCATATCCGCGATGCGGGGTAGGGGGTACGCGTCAAGCTGCGTGAACCTATTGATGGTTTGACTATAGTCCACTACCATCCTATTTTTCTGCCTAGTCCGAACAACAACCACCTGGGACCGCCAAGGGCTTGTGCTTGGCTCGACGATCCCCTCCCCGAGCAGCCGCTGCACCTCTGACTGAATGAAGGCCCTGTCCTCCGCGCTGTACCTCCTGCTTTTAGTTGCCACCGGTTTACAGTCGGGGGTCAGGTTGGCGAACAGCGATGGGGGAGGGATCTTGAGGGTGGAGAGGCTGCAAGTGGTGTCGGTAGCGCAGCTGTCGGCATGGTGCTGGGCGGGACGTGTGTGTGTGTGTGTGTGTGTGTGTGTGTGTGTGTGTGTGTGTGTGTGTGTGTGTGTGTGTGTGTGTGTGTGTGTGTGTGTGTGTGTGTGTGTGTGTGTGTGTGTGTGTGTGTGTGTGTGTGTGTGTGTGTGTGCAGTAACGGGGTATATGGCGAAGTCCCACAAAACTGAGGATTCCTGACAGTGAGTGGTGGGAGGGGCCCGTCATATGCCATAGTCACACTTTCGAGATGGCTCTGGAAGTCCAGCCCCAATAGCACAGGTGCGCACAGTTGAGGCATGACCAGTAACGCAAAGTTCCGATATTCTGTGCCCTGCACCACCAGTGTTGCTATACAACCCACCCGGATGTCTGTGGAATGCGACCCAGAAGCCAAGGTGATCCTCTGACTTACCGGCCGTGTCACGAGTCCGCAGCGTTGCACTGTGTCCGGGTCAATAAAACTCTCAGTGCTGCCTGTGTCAAACAGGCAGCTAGTCCTGTGCCCCTCCACCAGGATGTCCATCATTGACCTTGCAAGCTGGTGTGGGGCGCTTTGGTCGAGGGTTACGGTGGCCAGAGTTAAGCCGGCTTGGTGCCCGGTAAACACCGGCGGGTCGGGGGCGGGGCATGTTGACACCGACAAAGATGGCCGCCCACATCCGGGCATGCAAGATGGCGGCCCCCATGTCTCACACGCCTCGCTGCCCGACCCTGCTCGTAGTTTAGACTTACAGACCTTGGCAAAATGTCCCTTCTTCCCGCAGCTGCAGCAGGTCGCTTCTCGAGCTGGGCAACGTTTTCGGGGGTGCTTTTCGAGCCCGCAGAAATAACACAGCTCAGGCTTTCGCCTGGCCGCAGCCGTGGTCGAGTTCGGGAAGTGTGGTGAACTACATATACCTGTCTGGACACGCCCCCTGATGACTGCTCCTGTGGCTCCTCCCACAGACCCCGGTATAAAGGTGATGGAGGTCTGAGCCCGGCCTCTCAGTCTCCAGGATGTAGTATGGTGGTCACTCACTGCTTGTTCCTTTTTCCAGTCAATAAAAGCCGATACCTCGCTTTTACGTCTCAGAGTGAGTTATTGATGGTGCATCAATTTTATTGACTGGAAGTTTTAAAACATGGAAAGTGTTTTACGTCCGGAAAGATTGGATTTGGACCCCCAAGACCCTGAAGCAGCTCTTGCCTTTGAACTCTGGTTTGCATGCTTCCAATCATACTTGGAGGAGGTTAGTGCAACTGAACCCGCTGTTATGCATCGAATTCTCCTCTCGAGGGTCACCCCAAAAGTTTATTCACTTATCAGGGACCTGTCGACCTACGAAGGGGCACTGGACGCCCTCAAAAGACAGTACCTGCGGCTGGTGAACACCGTCTACGCAAGACATCGTTTAGCTACCCGACGACAGCGGCCTGGAGAATCGAGCGCCCAATTTCTCCGAGCCCTACAGACACTCATCCGAACTTGTGATTTCAAAACACTCACAGCGAAACAGCATATGGAGCTGCTAGTACGAGACGCCTTTGTGACAGGAATGAGGTCAGTGTACGTACGGCAACGGCTGCTGGAAAATGCCGATCTTACCTTACGCTCGGCGATCAAGACGGCCGACACGCTGGAGGCTGCTCTGCACAACGCTGACACTTTCCAGTTGCGCGATTCCCCGCCGGTTCCGTGGACACCTCAGACCCCGCCGCTGCTGGTACCCGTAAGCGAATTCGCCAACGCCGCTGCCAGTCGCGATTCCACGAACTTCCTGATGCACCATCAATAACTCACTCTGAGACGTAAAAGCGAGGTATCGGCTTTTATTGACTGGAAGAGGTGGAAGAAGGAACAAGCAGTGAGTGACCACCATACTACATCCTGGAGACTGAGAGGCCGGGCTCAGACCTCCATCACCTTTATACAGGGGTCTGTGGGAGGAGCCACAGGAGCAGTCATCAGTGGCGTGTCCAGACAAGTATATGTAGTTCACCACAGTAGCACCGGCTTAGACCCCAATCAGGATCACGTGAAGCTATGGGAGCAGGTGGTGGATGGACGTATGAGTGGCTGATGCATATCATTAGTCCTGGTTATGTGACCACTGACACCAGGCACACAGTTTCTAAAGAGTATTGATAATGACTCGGGTCACCCGTTTGTAATGACACAGCCCAGAAGAAGGTGGCAATGGCAAACCACTTCTGTAGAGATACTTGCCAAGAGCAATCATGGTCAAGACCATGATCACCTATGCAATACGACGTGTGACATAAGGCGCAAACACAAGAGATTCTGCAGATGCTGCAAATGTTGAGCGACACACACCAGATGCTGGGGGAAACTGAACAAATCAGGAAGCCTCTATGGAAACGAATAAACAGTTGATGTTTCGGGCCGAGACCTTCCATCAGGTCTGGAGAGGAAGTGGGTAAAAGCCAGTGTAAGAAGGTGTGGGGGAGGGATAATGAAGGTCTCGGCCCAAAATGTTGACCCTAAACGTTGACTCTTTATTCCCCTCCATAGATGCTACCTGACCTGCTGAGTTCCTCCAGCATTCTGTGTATGTTGCTATCTATTAAGACTATTTTAAGACTTTCCTTCATTGAAAAAGGATACAAAATTAAAAATAAGTAGAGGCACAAGTGAAAGAAGAGCTGAGAAGCAGATGGACGTGGATCCTGAACATAGGAAGTTTATCAGTAATAAGGTTGAAACAGTGATTAAACTATCCACTTCTAAAATCACAATTCTTGAATAAATATTTAAATCATCAAACTGTGAGCAGCCTTTTCTGCCATCTGGGTGTCTGTTCAGCTATCAAACTGCGGTGATGTGACGGCATAAAAACACCATCCATCCTAATTGTGCCAATGATATAAGATCTGCAGTTGTCTTATTTACTAAATTATTGATGTGTTTTAATTGATACAGCCCAGGCCGATGTTGTTTAAAAACCAGTTAACTGAAAAAGCAAATACCCATAGCAGCAGATGTGGAACATTGTGTTCGTGTAGTTGTGATTGCCGGAGGATGTGCTGCTGTGTGCCTGTAAATTTTTAATATTGCACATGTCATCATCTGCAGCTAACAAGTCTGCCAACTCCTGAATGCTTGTGCCTCCATATCTTGCGTGCTCTGAGAACTAAGTATAGACTAAAACACGTACAGAAACACCTTAATTACACTCCTGTTTCTTGTCCTTAAGCCCGTTATCCCTCCGGGGGCAAAGGCAGCCAACAGCAGCTTGCCAGAGTCCTCTGCCCTGGGCAGGCTTTTCAAGCCCAGGCGTAGCCCATCTGTACGTCTTCTAGGCAAAGATCCTTCCTCTCCCAGAGTTGAGTCTTTGGATTTCTGTAGCTCTGGGTTTTTATGGAATGGGGTTACTAGCCTTGTGCTTAACCCTCCTCCTTTTGTAGGCAAGCTCAGGACAGTCCATGGCAGATTTACCCTCCTGCTTGGGTAAGTAATAAATTATGCTTGCTTTGCACTCAGTAATGGGGGGAGGGGGGTGCGTGGAGCAGTATGGTAGCTAGCAGTTAGCGCAACGCTTTACAGGGCAAGCAACTGGGGTTCGATTCCTGCTGCTGTCTGTAAGGAGTTTGCACGTTCTCCCTGAGCTTCCACATTCCAAAGATGTATGAGTTATGGTTAGTGAACCGTGGGTATGCTATATTGGCACTGGAATCGTGACCGCAAATGCGGGCTGCCCCCCAGCACCGCCTTGGGCTGTGCAGGTCATTGATGCAAACGACACATTTCACTGTCTGCTTCAATGTTTCGAAGCACATGTGTGGTAACTTCTACTTTACAAGAAGACCACTCGACAACTTGATGGCCAAAAGAGCATCTTTATCTGGGACGGCAAATGATATTTACAATACAGAGGCTTCCAGGTACCTCGTGCGGCATGGGTGGAGGAACTATATACAACGCATACTGGGAGTAAAAAGAGCGGAAGTAAAGACCACGCCAACCCCGGATCTCGCCTCTTGCTACCAACAGCTCCCCGATTAGTAATAACTTACTTTTAATAATACTCACATTACAACAACATGTGACAAATAAAGCTAATCTTATTTAATCTAACCTATTGCTTCCTTTCAGCACCACGGCAGAGGAAAAAAACAAAAACACCTTTTGGTAATTTAAAATACCTATTAAAGAAAAAGAGTAGCTTTATTTTAGAATATAAAAAGAAGGATGTAAGTTTGAGGCTTTATGAAGCACTGGTGAGGCCTCACTTGGAGTATTGTGAGCAGTCTTGGGCCCTTCATCTGAGAAAGGATGTGCTGAAACTGGAGACGGTTCAAAGGAGATTCACAAAAATGATTCCAGGAATGAAAGGCTTGTCATATGAGGAGTGTTTGATGGCTCTGGGCCTGTAATATCTGCAATTCAGAAGAATGAGAGGGGCTCTTATTGAAACCAATCGAAAGGCCTCGATAGGGTGGATGTGGAGAGGATATTCCCTACGGTGGGGAGGGGAGTCTAAGACCAGAGGACACAGCCTCAGAGTAGAGGGACGTCCATTTAGTACAGAGATGAGGAGGAATTTCTTTAGCCAGAGAGTGATGAATCTGTGGAATTTGTTGCCACAGGCAGCTGTGGAGGTTAAATCATCGGGTATAAAGAGGCAGAGCGAAGTTAAGATGGCGCTAAACGGTGACTCCTTTGCTTGCATCTTCGGAAACAGCTCTATTTCCATCTTTAATATCTTTATTTTTCCTTTTCAGGGTTCTTTTGAAGACCCTGACCTGGAGTTACACGCCTGACTTCGGTTCTTTGCAGAATGGGATCTGTTCTCAGGGTTTCAGGACTGGCTGTTGTTCAGCACGCCAAGAGTTTGGCCTGAGAGTCCGGCTCAGATTGGGAAGCCTGAGATCTCGGGGCTCTGGAGACGGGTGGATCGAGTGTCGGTGTCACGGCAGGAGATCCGTGTGTTGTAGGGGGAGTCGGAAAATCTATTGCTGTGTGCCGGAAGACCCGGGATCTTTGCAATCTTCAGGCACAGAGCTCGAAAAAAGCGATGTAACGGACTTTTTAATGACCTAATTGTGCTCCTACATCTTACAGTCTTATTTGTCATGTGTACGTCAATACATTGAAACATATAGCTGTGTCAAATCAAATCAGCTAGGCATTATTCATACATTTGAAGCGATATGCCTGTGATGCTGTTGCAAGAAAGTTTTTCAACGCAGCTGTGCATACCACAACCAACCTGACTGACTTTGGCATCTTCATTCTATTTAACTATAAGAACCTACTGAAAAACTAAATAAACATTGACATTTGATGTGTTCATATTATATCAGCAAATATTTTGCATCAAGTGCACTTTTCTTGGCACACTTCCTTCCCATTGCATGATTTTGTAACTTCTGGCAGAGAGACGTCCCTGAATAAGATTCACATTGCATTTCATTGGTAATTGATACAACTCTCTAAATTTACCATGTTTCTTAAGTTCTACTTCTCCTGGAGTTCAGTGGTACTGGCAGTGTACAAAGTTCAAAGTAAATTCATTAACGAAGTACATATATGTACTACCCTGAGTGTTATATGGGTGATGTGTGTGTTATGTGTACTTCTATGCTTTACACCCTAGTCTGGAGAACCATTGTCTCATTTGGTGGTATACATGTATATAGGTAAATGACAATAATCTTCAATAAACTTGACTTAAGAGTCAGTTTCTTGCAGGCATTCACAATAGATACAAAGAAACACAATAGAATCAATGAAAAACTACACACAAAGCCACACTAAAAACAATGAAAGCAAACTATGCAATTATAGAAGAAAAAAATTATTATTATAAATAAATAATATTGGGAACATGAGTTGTGGAGTCCTTGAAAGTGAGTTCACAGTTTGTGGCACAGTTCAGTGTTGTGGTGAGTGAAGTTATCCACGCTGGTTCAGGGAGTGTATCCTCCACAATATGACCTCGTTTCCTTCAGATGATGGGACGGTGTCACTGGTGCAGTTCCTAAGTTCCTCTGGTGGTCAGAGTTGACCATGGAATCCAAAGGCACAGCAGAGACCTATACAGTTTGGCATGCAGGAGTTGCCAGTCAGAATTGAATTCGATGTAGGACTGCCTCAGGGACTCCAGCTCCCTCGCGGTTTACTCCTGAAGCCTTCCCCACGAGTGGGTATAGCCGCAAGGCAGCGGAGGTTTGAGATCAGAGTTTTCCTTTTCCTTGATGAGCTTCTAACCACAACTGATAAGTCCCATATGCCTGAAGTGACCGGTTTTAAGGCACCAGTAACCCCCACTTTGCTCCTTCCTCTGGGCTTAGTAGCTAAGCCACACATGAAGGCCAGGAGCTGGACAGTTGTCAGAGGCTATTTGAGACGTACGCCATTGGGAGCATCCAATAGGCAGTGGGAGCTTATCCCCAATACCAACCACCCACCCCACCCCCGGCTATAACAACTGTTAAGGAACCACTGGTGTAGTGTTTTACTTTTATTTGTCCAGAAGCCAGCTCTGTTGGTGTGCTGAGCATCAATGTCACTATACTTTTAGACCCATTTGTAATGGCAGTTCAACTGTTTCCCATTTACTCCGATAATCTAGCACCCTCAGGACTTTGGTGGTGTTGGACTGGCAGATTTTCCAAATGGTAGTGGTTGGCACAATCGCTTTTTCAGTGCTAGTGATCGCCAGTCAATTCCCGCCGCTGTATGTAGAGAGTTTATTCACTCTGCCTGTGAACGGGTGGGTTTCCTCAGGGTGCTCTGCTCTCCTCCCACATTCCAAAGATGTACGGGTTAAGGTGAGTGAGTGGTGAGTGTGCTAAGTCGGTGCCGGAAGAGCGGCAACACTTGTGGGCCGCCCCCAGCACAATCCTCCAACTGTGTTGGTCATTGACGCAAAAATGATGCATTTCACTGAATGATTCAATGTTTTGATGTACATGTGACAAATAAAGCTAATCTATCTTTCTTTTTAGTTTTAAAGCTCTGCATATGTCTTCAATATACTTTGAGCTGTTGTTGCAGCCTGATATTTCCATTGGTATCTGTCATCATTCTAATGTTTGATGGCTCAGGGCCTGTATTTAGTTCCTTAAGGTTGGTATTGAGGATAAGCTCCTACTACCTATTAAATGCTCCTATTAGTGTGCATCTCAAATAGCCCCTGGCCTTCATGTGTGGCTTAACTACTAAGCCCGACAGAACCGTTTCTACTGACAGGAGAAGAGGCAAAGGCGGGTTACTGTTGCATCAAAACAACTGGGTTCATGCAAATGTGGCTCATCAGCCGTAGTTGGCAGCTCATCTAGAAGAAGGAAAACAATGATCTCAAACCTCCGCTGCTTTGCAGCTATACTCACTCATGGGGAATAAACCCTGAGTGAAACATCCGGAGCTGGAGTCCCTAAGGCAGTCCAACGTCGAGTTCAATGCTGACTGGCAACTCCTGAGATGCTGTTGGTGTCAAACTCTATCAGTCTCTGTTGTTCGTTTGGATTCATCAGCTGTGTTGCGAGGGGAGCCCGCTGTATGGGCAACAGCTTGCTCTGCATAGCATTCTGTCCTGGCTTGCGTATCATGTAAACAGCTAGGACCCACCCTGACCAATGAAGAGCCTCAGATGGCTCTGGGCCTGTACTCACTGGAGTTTAGAAGAATGAAGGGGGATCTCATTGAAACCTATTGAATAATGAAAGGCCGAGATAGAGTGGACATGAAGAGGATGTTTCCTATAGTGGCAGCGTCTAGAACAGGGGTGGGCAAACTTTTTGACTTGTGGGCCACAAAGGGTTCTAAAATTTGACAGGGAGGCCGGACCAGGAGCAGATGGACGGAGTGTTTTGGTAATACACCTCATAAGAGAAAATAAAATATCATGGGATATGTAGAAAACATGTGCTTTAATTTCAATTGAAAATGAACAAATGCATTACAACAAAATATCTGTCTTTGAAGTCCCATGGTATTTAGCTATTTATTGAAATGACTTTTAAAACACTGAAAATTAAATGAATAAAATACAGCTTTTTTTAATAGTAACAGTTATTATTTTAAAGCACTGAAAATTCTGTTATCCTTCAAGATATTATCATCATCACTCTCCTCCTGACTGTCTTTATTTCAAAAACGGTAGGAGATGCAGGTCTACTTGTCCTGCTCCTTCTTATTCAATTGTCCCCTGTGCCAAAACTCAACAACGACCAGTGTCACTGACAGAACAGTGACAGCGCGCCAGTATGCGGAGCGCGTTATTTGATCTGGAGTGCATTTTTTTATTTTGAGAACGTACGTGCACCTGCGCACTACTCATGTCCATCACTTAACAGAAATGACATGTAACATGTAAGGCTTATTGAAAAAAATATTTTCAAATGCATTTTTTACATAACACAACGAAGAAACTTATTTTTAATTTCAGTGGGAACAGTGTTGTTGGTCTCCCTTTTTAGCCAGCGCATCAAAGTCTGGATTTAGTTTTGTTGTGGTGATTCTCAGGATGGATCTGAGGTGTTAACAAGGTTTATTAATATAATTTCATCAAGTTCTGCGGGCCGGATTAAAAAGCTTAACGGGCCGCATATGGCCCACGGGCCGTAGTTTGCCCATGCCTGGTCTAGAACCAGAGGGCACAGCCTCAGAACAGAAGGATATCCCGTTAGAATAGAGATGAGGAGGAATTTCTTTAGCCAGAAGGTGGTGAATCTGTGGAATCCATTGACACAGATGGAAGACCAAGTCATTGGGTGTATTTAAGCAGAGGTAAACAGACTGTGATGAGTAAAGGGAATCAAAGGTTACGGGGAGAAGGCCGGAGAATGGGGTTGAGAGGGCTAATAAATCAGACATGGAGGACACTCAATAAACTGAATAGCCTAACTCTGCTCCTATATGTTATGGTCTGGTGGTGGTCTTCTCATTATCCTATGCTCCTTCTGTATCAGCCACTGTGCCCTTCCCCTGGAACCTATCTGCCACTGCCATGTTTCCCATATGACAAAGAGCTATTGAACCCATCATCTGTGACAGGCCTCAGAGAAATCCCATCACTTCCCTGCTTATTTCTCGTTCTCTGATAAATGTTTATTAATGCTCCCCCAACGACAACAGGGTTTGTTTACCGTGGCCAATTAACCTGACAATCAGCCTAGGCCTGTGGGGGTGGGGGAGATGGAGCACCTGGAGAAACAGATGCAGAGAGAGGTAGAACATGGAAAGCCCTCACACAGTTGGTACCAGAGGTCACAACTCAACCTGGGTCCCTGGGACTAAATGAAGACCACAAGACCATAACATATAGGAGCAGAATTAGGGCATTTGGCCCATTGAGTCTGCTCCACCATTTCATCATGGCTGATCCATTTCCCTCTCAGCCCCAATCTCCTGCCTTCCCCCTGTACCCCTTCATGACCTGACTAATCAAGAACCTATCAACCTCTGCCTTAAATACACCCAATGACTTGGCCTTCACGGCCGCCTGTGGCAACAAATTCCACAGCTGTCTAAAGAAATTCCTCCTCATTCCATTCTAAATGGACATCACTCTATTCTGAGGCAGTGTCTCTGGTCCTAGACTCCCCACATCCTCTCCACATCCATTCTATCGAGGCCTTTCAACATTCAATAGATTTCAATTAGATCTCCCCCTTCATTCTTCTGAATTCCTTTGAGCACAAGCCCAGAGCCAGCGGTACAGCTGGTCTGTCTACAGTACCACTATGCTCTCCTGTTTGTCCTCTGGATGGCTTTATAAAGCATCCTGAGGAGTTTTGTGTGTTACTTTCAGATTTCAACAATCCTTAACCCCATGAAAACAATGTTTGATGGGCATTTCACCCGTACAGCTGTCTGTTACCTTTTTTTTTACTGTTCTCCTCCCTTTAACTTCTTTAAGACCATAATACATTGGTGCAGAATTAGACTATTTGGTTCATTGAATCCACTCTACCATTCCATAATGACTGATTTGTTACCCCTCTTGACCTCATTCCTCTGTTTTCTCCCCGTAACCTCTGATGCCCTTTCTAATCAACAATCTACAAACTTCCGCTTTAAGTATACCCAGTGATACTTAGATCCCGCGGCAAAAAGTTCCACAGATTCACCCCTCTAACCATCCTTGTCAGGATCAAACCTGGATCCCTGGACAGTGATGCTGCAGCACTGGCCGCCCTGTCAGTACATGAGCAACATTGCAGTAAGCTTTTGTCTGAAAACCCAAGTGTGAACAAGAATGTTTAAGGGACACTGATATAAGCTGCCCACTCAGACAAGCACTGGGTCCTTGAAAGGCTGGCGAGAAACTATCTATACACAACGAAAAAATATGTCCCTCTCAACCCCACTCTCCTGCCTTCACCCTGTAACCTATGATGTCCTTCCTAATGAAGAAACCTTCAAACTCCTCTTTAAATATACCCAATGACTTGGTTCCCACAGCCCTCTGTGCCAATGAATCCCATAGATTCACCACCTTCTGGCTGAAGAAATTCCTCATCATCTCTATTCTAATATGACATGCAGATTATTCAAAAAATAAGTGTGAATCTCCCAGACTTTATTGCTATTTAAAGTTCAAAGGTAAATTTATGATCGAAGTATGTACAGTATACGTTGCCAGACACTACCCTTGAGATTCTGGGGTTTTTTTGCAGGCATTTGCTGAAAAATAAAAAAAATACAATGGAATTTAGGGAAAAGTACACACAAAGACTGACAAATAATCAACATGCAAAATAAGAAAAAATTAGCATTAAAAATACTGAGAACACAAGTCCTTGAAAGTAAGTCTGTGTGTCATAGAATCAGCCCAGAGTTATAGTGAGTGAATTACCTATGCCGGTTCAAGAGCTGGACAGTTGTAGGGTAATAACTGTTCCTGAAATTGGTGGTGTGGGGCTTAAAGCTTCTGTACCTCCCGCTTGATGTTAGTAGCGAGAAGAGAACATGGTCTGGACGGTGGGGTTTCCGTACTTAAGATACCCACCATCTCTACAGGTGGACTTCTGTTAGCACAGCTTCCATCCTGAAGAAGGGTCGCAGCCCGAAAAGTCAACTGTTTATTCATTTCCACAGATGCTGAGTTCCTCCAGCATTTTGTGTGTGTGTTACTGTTAGCACAGCCATTTTACTTCATAGTCCTTGTGCTGTATATATTGAATGGTCATTTCTATTTCTTTATTTATTAAATAGGCCCTTCTGGCCCTTTGAGGCACGCTGCCCAACAAGCCTCAATTTAACCCTGGTCTAGGACAACTTACTGTGACCAGTTAAACAGTACATTTTTGTATAAAGTAGGAAAAAACTGGAGCACCAAGTGATGAATATACAGACTCCTTAGAGACAGCAGCAGGAATCGAACCTGAGTTGCCTGTCCTGTAAAGAATTGTGCTAACCGTTACGCTATCATGCCACCCTATATCAAATGCTTGCTTTCAAAGATGTGGTTTCTGTAAAATGGTGGTAGGGATAATTTTGTGGTTCAGGTGCTACCCGTATACTGGATGCACATGCATTATTGTGAACTCTTACATGACCAAGAAAGACTAGTGGAATTATGTATGAGTTCAGTGGAGGAATTACTTGAGCAACAATAATGATGATGTAATGCCACACCTTCCGAGTGGGAAGATCACAGAGGTATGATTCAGGACTAAAAACAACACTGTCATATTAACATTAAGACCAAAACTCCCACACCTTTGACTCATGGTAATTGCTACATCAGATAATATCTAAAAGAGAATTGAATCATTCAGAGAGCACAGCTTTGACTCATACTCTTCTTGTAAAAATCAAAGTTAAACCTCTCTTTGCGATGTCTAAAAGCGTTATTACAAAAATCAGTAACAAATAGACATTAGTTTGAATATGATTTTACTATCATCATGAATGTTACAAATAGCTGATATACTTGATGGAATCTGATCCTATTTTCATTGTCATGAACTGCTACCTCTTCATGTTTAGTGTAAGTACACGAGTTGTCCCAACACAGGCTGTGAATGAATGGATGTTAGGATGAACTGATTTAGTCAAGTTTGGTTAATCAACCACGACAGAATGGCAGAGCAGTCTCAACAGGCTACGTGACTTAATTCTGCTCCTATGTCTTATGGAATGGCCTGATGAAAGGTCTTGGCTTGAAACATCGACTGTTTATCCCTCACCATAGATCTAGGTTTTCCATGGGTGCTCCTGTTTCCTCCCACAGTCCAAAGGTGTACTGGTTGGTAGGTTAATTGTTCATTGTAAATTGTCTGGTAATTAGGCCAGGATTAAAATTAATCCACCTTTGTAGAGTTTCTGAAACCTAGCGAGACAGTTAACGACAGTCAACCAGTTCCTCCAGCATTTAATGCGTGTCGCTCTGGATTTCCAGCATCTGCAGAATCTCTTGTGTTCAACTGATTTTGATACTCTTCTTAATTTATGAGAAATTTTCTCTTGATAAAAAGCTCGGAATGAGTTCTGAAAGAAATCCACAGTTAATTCTGTTTGTTTCTGCTGGGAACAATGGGTGTTTAAATCGCCTGCACTTACTTTCACTTTCAAATGCATTTAGTTAAGCATTCAGTCTTTGACTGTAAAATGACTTTTGATATCTAGGCAATAACTGGTGTGTGCGTTATCAGGAAGAAGCATGTTTCCGTGTAAAGATGTGGTTTTTTTAATGTCCCATGACGTTTGTCATAGCTGGGGGAAGTAGTGGGGATAAGCTCCCATTACATATCAAATTCTCTCAATGGCGTGCATCTCAAACAGCCTCTGACAACCAAGTCCAGCTCCTGGCCTTAACGTGTGGCTTAGCTACTAAGCCTGGCTGAACCATTTCTACTGACAGGTGAAGGGACAAAGGCACGCTACTGGCACCTTAAAACCGGTCGTTTCAGGCAGGTGCATATTGTCAGCCATGGTTGGCAGCTCATCTAGGAAAGGAAAAGCTCTGATCTCAAACCTCCGCTGCCTTGTGGCTAAACCCACTCATGGGGAAGGCTTGGGGAGTAAATCCTGAGGAAAAATCTGGAGCTGGTGTAAAATCCCTAGTGTAGTCCTATGTTGAGTTCGACACTGACTGGTAACTCCTGTGATGCTTCTAGTGCCAAACTGTATCAGTCTCTGCCATTCCCTTTGGACTCACCAGCTGCATGGAGAGGGGCAACAGTCTGCTCTCCGTATCATACTGTCCAGGTTTATGTCTCATGTAGACTGATTGGACTTAAAATCCATGGTCGACCCCCGAGCAACAGAGGGCCTCATAATGTTGGTAGGTTAGACCCCTCCTAACATATACAGTACATCGCACACAATTCTGGAAACTTCTCACGGCTTCTTACTCTTAACATGACGTCATAAGATGTGTGCCTGCTGGTTCTTTCAGCTTCCTTTGAGCAGTAATCATAGATAGACTGACGAGAAGACAAATCGTAGAGAAATCATTAAAAAAACATGCTGACCTCTAGGATTCATATATTTATCACAGGTACATCGAAATATACAGTGAAATGTGTTTGCGTTAACAACCAACCTAAGGATTTACTGGCGCCAACACAGCATACCCACAATGCTCAGCAGGACAACATACTAAATGACAATATAATAACAGCAACTAAACAACAACAGCAAACAAACACCCCTTCCACCCACCCACTCAGTCACACACACAGACAGTCCTCCACCCTCCAGTGGGCTCGAGGTCCTTTGTTTTCCCCCAGTAGAATCATAGTCTCTCAGACCCAGGCTTTCGGCCTTCAGGCCTTGATTTCTGGACTTTAGATTGAGCTTTAGAACTCAGAACTCACCGATGACAGGACCCCAAGCACCAGGCCTTGAACTCCAAACGTACCGAATCACATACCAAGGGCTCTGTTAATCCCATTTTGTTTCTTTAAACATCCCCCATATTTCACCGCTTACTCACACACTAGGGGCGAGCTACAGTAGTCAATTTACCTACCAACCCGCACGACTTTGTCTGCGCGAGGAAACCAGAACAGCCCTAGAGAACCCAGATGGACGCTGGGGAAATGTGCAAATTCCACACTGATGGCACCAGCAATCAGGATAAAAACCTGGCACCCGGGAGCGGTAAGGCAGCAGGAAGCAGGAGGCAGCATTCTTGGTCTTATGTGCTGAAGTATGGAACGGGAACAAGATACTGCCATTTAAGGGTACCGCCATGGGAGACACGGTAGCGTAGTGGCTAGCACAACGCTTTACTGTTGCAGAGGTTCGATTCCTGTAGCTGCTTGTAAGGAGTTTGTACGTTCTCCCATGACCACATGAGTTTCGTCCAGGTGCTCTGGTTTCCCCCCACTGTCCAAAGAGGTACTGGTTAGTAGGTTAGTTGGTCATTCTAAGTTGTCCTGTGATTAGGCTAGGATTAAATAGGGGAGGTTGCCGGGTGCCGTAGCTGAAGGAACCAGAAGGTCCTATTCCGCGCTGTATCTCAATAAAATAAATAAACAGGGCCTTTAATAAAGGCTGAATATCCCAAACTGTCTTACAATCAATAAAATTCTTTAGAATTAGAATTAGAATAGGAATCCGGTTTATTATCACTAACAAATGTCGTGAAGTTTGTTGTTTTGTGCCAGCAGTACAGTGAATAAATAAAATAATTACTATATTTTACAAGAAGGTACGTAAGTAGTTAAATAATTAGACAGTGCAAAAAGAGATCAAATGGTGAGGTAATGTTCATGGGTTCATGTTATGTGTTTCTGGTTTCTCCTTTTCTTATTGCTATTATGTACGATTTTGATCGGGCTGGGGTGGCTCTGCGGCCTGTAGTCAATGAATGACACAGTGCCACATTGAACTGAGCTAGACCGTTTCAATGAGTCTGTGATATGATGTTTTAAATTCTGTGTTTTTTTGCTCATTTTTTGCTGTTTGCAGGATTTGTTATTTTTTTCATGCATTGGGTGTTTGATGTTTTCTTTGGCCTCTCTTTGTTTTATGTCTGTGGGAAGACGAATCTCAGGGTTGTATACCACATACCTACTTTGCTAATAAATGTACTTTGGACCTTGGGTTCTTGGGTCTGATGGTGGAGGGAAGGAAGCTGATCCTAAGGTGCTGAGTGTGCACTGTCAGGCTCCTGTACCTCCTCACTGATGGTAGTAACGAGAAGATGGTGAGGGTCCTTCATAATGGATGCTGCCTTCTTGAGGCATCACTTTTTGAAGATATCATCAATGACTTCTGAAGTTGGTCAGTCTTCTGATACAGGAAAGATGACAGCCCGATTGTGCACAGGAAGATCCCACCAATACCAAAATGACAATGACCAGCTTCTTTCCCTTATGAGGCCCTTGGGTCCTCTGAGTCTGCACAGACTCATTTTTGCCATTCCTACATTAACCCCAATCTTTCTCTCCACACATTCTCAGCAACTTACCTCCAGAATTCAACCAATCACCTACAGACTATTGGTAACTTACAGAAGCTAATCAACCTATCAACCTGCATGTCCTTGGGATATGAGAAGAACCAGAATCTGAATCAGAATCAGGTTTAATATCGCTGGTGTATGTCATGAAATTTGTTGTTATGCAGCAATACATTATAATAAAATTGCAATACATGGCTAAAATCAAAATTACAGTAAGAAGTATATATATTTTTTTAAAAGTTAAGTAAGTAGTGCATAAAGAGAAAAAAAAAGTAGTGAGGTAGGGTTCATGGGTTCAATGTCCATTCAGAAATCAGGTGGCAGAGGGGAAGGAGTTATTCCTGAATCGTTGAGTGTGTGTCGTCAGGCTCCTGTACCTCCTCCCTGATGGTAGCAATGAGAAGAGGGCTTGGTGAGGCGAGGAAACTGGAGCCTCTCTGGAGTGAACCTGTACAGTGATAGAGTCACTGAGTCATAGAGCACTACAGCACAGAAACAGGCTCTTCGGCCCATCTGCTCCATGCTGAACTCTTATTCTACCCAGTTGTGTCGCCTCGTACCTGGACCATAGCCCTCCATACCTGTCTCATCATGTACTCATCTAAACTTTGTTTAAACATTGAAATCGAGCTCCTATTCTCCACTTGTGCTGGCAGCTCGCTCCACACTCTCATGATCCTCTGTGTAAAGAAGTTTCTTCTCATGTTCCCCTTAAACTTTTCACACTTCACCCTTAACCTATGACCTTTTGTCTCACCCAACCTGAGAGGAAAAAGCTTAATTGCATTTACTCTGTCTATACCCATCATAATGCTGTACGCTTTTATCAAATCTCCCCTCTATCTCCTACGTCCCAAGGAATAAAGTCCTAACCTATTCAGCCTTTCCCTTATAACACTGGTCTTGAAGTCCTGGCAACATCCTTGTAAATTTTCTCTGTAGACTATCATAGTGAATATGCAAACTATACCCACAAAAACATAAAATCATAAGACATAGGAGCAGAGCAGGCGGGTGGTATAGTGGCATCAGCTCTGGATTTCGAGGTGAGCAATCCCAGGTTCGAATCCAGCCGGCTCCTTGCACGCTTTCCATCCATGCTGGGCTGAGGGTTGAGCTAGCAACACGGCCTCGTAAAAAACAGACAAATGCTAAGGAAACGGCAAAGTTACCACCAGAACAGAACACCAACACAGGAGCAGATCACTGAGTCTGCTCTGCACACCCACGGGGGCATACTGAGCCTGGACTCCTGGCTGCTCTCCTAAATTGCCCCACTCCACCACCTCATCAGAGCTAGCTAGAGGATAGTTATTGATCAGGACCCTGGAGATAATCCCTCTTCTCTTCTTCAATATTGTGTTGTGGGATCTCTTACAATCACTAAAAAATTCAGCTCCATCTTTTCCCATGTCTCTTATTATAACTTCACATGCGCCATCAGTGAAATGTCCCCACAACCCAAGGGACTCACTTTCAAGGACTCTTCGTCTCATCTTCTCAATATTTATTGCCTTATTTATTATTATTATTATTTCTTTCTTTTTGATTTATTGAGTATGCTCGCAAGAAAATAAATCTCAAGGTTGTATATAATGTCATATATGTACTTTGATAATAAATATATTTTTGAACGTTGAAGTTTGTGTCACGCCAGTTAGCTGAGATATTTATCAATCAGCAGAACTTCATACAAAGAATATGAGATGTACTATGTTACTGTATTTCCTGTGAGCACAAATAAAGAGATTCGTTGTTTAAACCCACATGGTCACAGGGAAAACATATGTATCGCTTTACAAAAAGATTCTTTATAATTCAGTGGTAATGCAACTACTGAAGCTATTTGCCAAAATACCTCGACTACCCACGTTGATAAATGAAACTTGTTAGTTTGTTTATTTACTTCAAAGTTCAAAGTAAATTTATTATCAAAATACGTGTATGTCACCAAATACAACTCTCGAGATTCATTTTCTTCTGGGCATACTCAATAAATCCATCATAGAAGCCCACTGCTGCCTGTAAGGAGTTTGTATGTTCTCCTATGACCATGTGGGTTTCCTCTGGGTGCTCCGGTTTCCTCCCACAGTCCAAAGACGTACCAGTTGGTAGGTTAATTGGTCATTGTAGATTGTCCTGTGATTAAGCTAGGGTTAATCAGAGGCTGCTGGGAAGCACAGCTCAAAGACCTGAAGGGCTTAATCCATGCTGAATCTCAATCAATCAATCAACAGACAAACAAACAAGTAAACAAATAAATAAATAAATAAAAGAATCAATGAAAGACTGCACCAACTTGGGCATTCAACTAGCGTGCGAGAGACAACAAATCATGCAAATACAAAAAGAAAGAAGAAATAATAAATAAATAAATAAATAAACAATACATACCCAGACCATGAGATGGAGAGCTCTTGTGGGAACATTTCAATGATGGGGCAAGTGACGTTGAGTGAAGTTATCCCCTCAGGTTCAAGAACCTGATGGTTGAAAGGTAATAACTGTTCCTGATCCTGGCCGTGTGAATCCTGAGGCTCCTGTACCTTCTTCCTGATGGCAGGAGAAAGTTACAGGAGCCTTACCTAGTTATTTAGAGATCAGGTCTCCCTTCCGGCCTAATGAGCCCGCGCTACCTAATTACAACCATGCGACCAATTAACCTCCTAACCCACACATCTGAATGTAAGAGGAAACTGGAGCACTTGGAGGAAACCCACAGGGTCACAGGGAAAACATACAAACTCCTTACAGACAGCGGCAGGAATTGTACCCTGCTCACTGGCAATGCACTAGTGTCGTGCTAACCACTCTGCTCCCGTGCCAACCCCAGCCTGCACCTGCTCATCATTAAAGTATCTGTAGCATCATGTTCCCAAAAGCTTTTAAAATGATTTTATGAACATTGATCAATAGATGCAGCATTTTTAAATGAAGTTTAACCATGCTGGAATCTATCTGACAGATGTGCAACATGTTTTTCTTTCTCATCATTACATACTATGCGCAGCCAGGGTAATGTTTATTGTGACGTCAATTGTATCATTGCCATAAGAGAACATAAATCATAAAAAAATATAGAATATACAGCACAGTACAGGCCCTTCAGCCCATAACTTGTGCTGACCCTTTAACTTACTTCAGCATCAATCTAAACCGTCCATTTTTCTTTCATCGACAGTACTGTGCAGATGTCTTAGACACTTTTTTATGTATATACAGCTGGGGTGCACAGTACTGTATTTGTCAATGTGGAGCAGACAGTGAGTTTGTAAATCTGGCGGGAGCAAAGTATGTGTGGTGAACTAGATATACCTGTCTGGACTGCTCCTGTGGCTCCTCCCACAGACCCCTGCTGACTGCTCCTGTGGCTCCTCCCACAAACCCCCTGCTGACTGCTCCTGTGGCTCCTCCCACAGACCCCTGTATAAAGGCGACTGTGGGCTGTTGCTCTTCCTCATTCTCCAGGATGTAGTGTTGTTCATTCTTCCAGTCAATAAAAGCCGATACCTCGCTTCCTACGTCTCAGCGTGAGTTATTGATGGTGCATGGGAATGGCGAGGGAGGGGAGCTGTGGGAAGGGTGTGGGACAGGTAGCAGAGAAAAAGTGCCAGGGGTGGGGGGTGCTGTGTGTGCAGACACACCCAACCCTGTGAAACTAGGCAAGTTTGATACCAAACAAATGGTTCATTAATCATTACAGAATGTCCCTCTGGTGCTTCCTGCTCTGTCTCCTCTCTCTTCCCTTTTCCCAACCATGATTTCCCTCTCCCTGTCCCTACCACTGTCATTGTTGATTAACTGGACTCTAGAAGCTCACACTCCTTCCTCAATCACGTCTTTTTTATTAAACAAAAATATACTTTATTCAAAAATAAAATTATATACAATAACCATTCAAAGACTTTCAATTCTTTACAGTTGGTACCATTACTGTCTTTACATTTTCAAAGTTCAAAAGTTTTGCCACCCAAGTGGCACTTTGTTCTTTCATATTTACATTCGGGGGTATACCCCCAACACCCCTACCCCTCAACTCCCACGGGAGAAGAACTCTAGACTGTGGTCCCTCCCCACCGGGCCCTTACGGTGGCTGCACCAAGTCTGAGTGCGTCCCTCAGCACGTACTCCTGCAGCCGAGAATGTGCCAGTCGGCAGCATTCCCCCACGGACATCTCCGTGTGCTGGTAGACCATCAAGTTTCGGGCCGACCAAAGAAAGTCTTTGACTGAGTTGATCACATGTTATTTGCACAAGGGGAACAGCCCAGCCCCTGTCAGCCACACTGTTCTGAAGACTGAACAAAAAAATGACCACTTTTATACAGAACTGCCTACTTAGATACAGATGCTGACCAACTGGTAACCCTGTGTACATGCAAATTCCTTATTTGCATGACCAATTACCAGTTACACCATGGTAATACAGGTATCAATAGCCAATGGAGTCTCCACTTAAAAGGCCAATAATGGTTCAGAATTAGTAAAGTAACTGGCCAGTAGTAGGTGTCACTGTAGAATCCTTTCTTTACATCCTTTTCTTGTCTCAGTAAGCCAAATAGTTCCATTCCCCTGCTGTGTAAAGGGAAGCTATGTTCTTCACTTACCTGGGCTGACTACATACTGTCTGTAAGCTATTCTTGCCTGGATAGTATCTCAGTCCTTGCCTTGCTGCAATTTCCACACCACCATCCCTGGCAGAGCTTTCCACCCACCCTGCAATCTCTTTATAAAAACCCTGTCTCTGACATCCTCCCCTATCCTTCCCACTAATCACTTTAAAATTATATCCCTTTGTATTAGCCATTTCCACTGCCCACTTGAGCAATGCCTCTTATCATCTTGTACACCTCTATCAAATTTCCTCTCGTCCTCCTCCAGGCAGCATCCTAGTAACTCTCCTGTGCACCCTCTCTAAAGCTTCCACATCTTTCTATAATGAGCCGACCAGAACTGAACACGAAACTCCAAGTGTGGTCGAAACAGTGTTTTATAGAGCTGCGTTATTACCTCACGGCTCTTGATTTCAATTCCCTGACTAGTGAAGGCCAACACACCGTACGCCTTCTTAACCACTCCATCAATTTGCATGGCAACTTTGAGGGATCTATGGACGTGGACTGCAAGATCCCTCTGTCCCTCCACAGTGCCAAGAATCCTACCAATAGCCTTGCATTCTGGCTTCAAATTTGGTCTTCCAAAGTGGATCACTTCACACCTTTCTGGGATGAACACCTGATGTGATGGATTGCATCCCTTTGGCTAAATGATTTAAAATATTTTCCTATGGATTTCATTGAGCCAATAAAATTATTCATTCCTTTCTTAATTATTTAATACTTCCATTAGAGCATCAGATTGAACCACCAGGAGAATCACAGCATTACTTCATCCTCGATCATTCACACTTTGCACTCTTAGTCTGCAGTGCTTTATCAAGGGACAGTGCTGAACATATATATGTGTCACCATATACAACCCTGAGACTCATTTTCTTGCGGGCGTACTCCATAAATCCATAATAGAATAATAACCACAATAGAATCAATGAAAGACCGCGCCAACTTGGGCGTTCAGCCAGCTTGCAAAAAAAAACCCAAACTGTACAAATACAAAAAGAAAGAAATAATAGTAATAAATAAATAATCAATAAATAAAGAGAGTATGAGACGAAGAATCCTTGAAAGTGAGTCCATAGGTTGTGGGAACATTTCAATGATGGGACAAGTGAAGTCGAGTGAAGTTTCCCCTTTGATTCAAGAGTCTGATAGAGGTTCAAGAGGTAGTAACTGTTCCTGAACCTGGTGGTGTGAGTCCTGAGGCTCCTGTACCTCCTTCCTGATGGCAGCAGCGAGGATAGAGAATGTCCTGGGTTGTGGGGGTTCCTGATGATAGATGCTGCTTTCCTGAGATAATGCTTTGCGTAAATGTGCTCGTTGATGAGGAGGGTTTTACCTGTGATGGACTGGGCCATATCTACTACTTTTTGTAGGATTTTCCATTCAAGGGCATTGGTGTTTCCATACCAGACTGTGATGCAGCCAGTCAATATTCTCCCCACTGCACATTTGCAGGAGTTAAATGTTCCGCTAACTGCTACACTACCATATAACCCTTCCACTCAACATCAAGAGGTCGTCATTGGGCCTTCTGACTCTAGTTTCATTTAGAATGCACAAGAGCGAGCAATACAGCCCAGGAACAAGCCTTTTGGCCCACAATTAATTTGGTAATCAAATGTTCAAATAAACTATTCTCTCTTGTTTATTGAGGCCCTCTGTTGGTCAGAGTGTAGCATGGATGTTGCATCCTACATGATACACAAGCCAGGACAGTATCACCCGGAGAGCAAAATATTGCCTATGCAGTTGCCAGTCAGTGTTGAATTCAACATTGGACTGCCTTAGGGACTCCAGATCTGGATGTTTCCTCGGGGTCACCTCCCGAAGCCTTCCCCATGATGGGCATAGCCGCAAGGCAACAGAGATCTGAGATCAGCGCTTTTTCTTCTCATAGATGAACTGCCAATCACAGCTGATGGGCCCCATCTGCCAGAAGTAACCCAACTTCGTCCCTTCTCCTGTCGGTAGAAATGGGGTCACAGGGCTGGGATGTGAAGGCCAGGAGCTGGACTCGGTCGTTAGAGGACATTTCAGACCCACACCGCCGGAAGCATTTAGTAAGTTGTTGTTGTTGAGTGCCGTTGCGTTGTCGTCGACTCATGTCGACCCTGTGGATAGTGTAGTTGCCCATGGTGTTTTTGTGACAAGATACTGAAGTGGATTGCCAGGCCTTCCCCTTTCTTCCACACAGATACTGCTGCTGCCCAGGTTGGCACTGCAATGATGCCACTTCACCACCGGCTGGCCCGTATTTTAGGTAGTGGGAGCTTCTCCAGCTTAATGAACCAACTTCCTGCTTATACCATGTCCATTTCAATCCATTTCCTCCATATTCATGTGTTCATCTGAGAGCCTCTTGAGTGATTCTACCTTATTCACCTCCATCACTACCAGCTGGAATCCAGGTACTCACCACTCACTCTCTCCGTAAAAAACTTAGCCCACACATCTCCTTTGAACTTACCCCTCTCACCTTCAATGTTTGCCCTCTGATAGTAGACATCTTAACCCTGGGAAAAAAGATACTGTCTGTCTACTCTACCGGTGCCTCTCATAATCTTATAAACCTCCATCAAATCTTCCCTCAGCCTTCTCTGGTCCAGTGAAAATGACCCAAGTTTGTCCATCCTATCCTAAAGGCCTCATCAACACACACAAAATGCTGGGGAAAATCATTTTGTCAGGCAGCATCAATGGAAATGAATTAACAGTTGACGTTTTGGGCTGAGGCCCTTCTTCAGGACTGGAAAGGAAGGGGAGAGATGCCAGAACAAAAAAGATGAGGGGGGAGGGGAAGGAGGATAGCTGGAAGGTGAAAGGTGAAACCAGGTGGGATGGGAAAGGTCATAGGAGAGGAGAGAGAACCGTAGTAGAAAGGGAAAGAGGAGGGGACCCCAAGGGGAAGGTGTAAGCAGGAGAGAAGAGGTAAAAGGCCAGAGGAAGAGGGGAGGGAGGAAAAAATGCCCTATAATCCAGCCAGTTTTCTGGTAAACCTCTACTGTGCACTCTCCAAAGCCTCGACATCCTTTCTGTAATTGGGTGACCAGAATGCAATGCAGTAATCCAGATGCAGCCGAACAAGAGTTTTATAAAGCTACAGCATAATTTCTAGACTCTCAAACTCAGTGCCTTGACTACTAATGGCAAGCATGCCGTACACCTTCCTTACCAGCTTGTCAACTTGTACAGCCACAGTGTTATGCAGAAGTGAATGTTGAAGGTGTGTAGTGGTTATCATCATGCTTTGCAGCACAAGCAGGGTTCTATTATCACTGCTGTCTGAAAGGAGTTTGTGTGTTCTCCCTGTGACCAAGTGGGTTTGTTCCAGGTGTTCTTTTCTCCCCCCCCATATTCCAAAAACGGATAAATTAGGATTAGTAAATTGCGGCCGTGCGTGGCCACACTTGAAGACTGACCCCAGCACAGTCCGTGGTCTACGTTGGTTATGGATGCAAACAACTCATTTCATTCAATATCTTGTAGTTTCAATGTATATGTGACAAATAAAGCTGATCTTTATTCTTTTTATAAACGCGATAAGATAGCATTTGTCTTTTTGCCGCATTTCTTCCCAAAGTTACAGCAGCTCACACATTTGAAAAAAGAATTGCAGTTCTGTGGAATGCACATTGTAAATATAAATATAAGACTAGAATATAAAGGCAAGGATGTGATGCTGAGGCTTTATAAGGCACTGGCGAGGCCTCACTCGGAGTACTGTGAGCAGTTTTGGACCCCTTATCTCAGAAGGGATGTGTTGACATTGGAGAGGGTTCAAAGGAGGTTCACGAGAATTCTGGAAACGAAAGGGTTATTATATGAGGAGTGGTTGATGGCCCTGGGTCTGTATTCGCTGGAATTGAGAAGAATGCGGGGGGAATCTCAATGAAACCTATGGTATGTTGAAAGGCCTAGAAAGAGTGGATACAGGGAGAATGTTTTCTATAGTGGGAGAGTCAACGACCAGAGGGCACAATCTTAGAATAGAGGTACGTCCATTTAGAATGGAGATGAGGAGGAATTTCTTTAGCCAGAGAGTGGTGAATCTGTGGAATTTGTTGCCACAGGCAGCTGTGGAGACTTTGGTTGCATTTAAAGCAGAGGATGATAGGTTCTTGATTAGTCAGGGCATGAGAGGTTACAGGGAGAAGACAGGAGAATGAAGCTGAGAGGAAAACGGCTCAGCCAATGATGAAATGCCTCCAAGAGCGCCACAACCTTGTCATTGGGTCATGGAGGCTTGCATGTCTCAATGACCTGTAGAACTATTTTGGCTGGAGTCAGGGCTTTATGCTTTGGCTCTTGGTATGGTCACCAACGGTAGAGGCCAGACAAAGAGTGGTCCATCGGTCCTCCAGGTTCAGGGGTTCAGCTCAGCGTTAACGACCCGGACTGATAAAACAAAACTATTGCGGAAATAGCAATGCATATTCCTTCTACATCTGAGTGCGACGGTATTCCTGAGTCTCCACCCGGGACTTGTAGTGAAAACCGAGAGGAAGCTCCTGACACGATGAAGGAAGCTGTGAACACTGCCAGAGAGGGAGGACCTTCATTGCTGCCCTAAACATAATGGGCAGTAAATAAGTACGAGGGATGAAATGGTGTAGCAGACTTGATGGGTCGAATTGCCCTATTCTGCTCCTATATCTTATGGTCTTAATACTGTAAGTCTCTGACAGTCTATCATCACAGCACAATTCAGTGGATTTTTTCTCTTTGGTCTAGGTGAAGTTGTTCATCCTAGTCTTTCCACTGTCTGTAAAGATGTGTGTATAATGCAGTATAGAATACTCAGGTTGTTCTTTTGCTCATTGACTATTTCCTAGCAGGAAACGTACACAAACTGAGTACACAGAAATAAGTTACAACCTTGCCGCATTGTTCTAAGTATGAGCTTTGCTTCAGCAAATATGAGTGATGTGTTAAAAAAAGATCTGCTGCATGTGTCATTTCCTCCTTTTGTCAGTGTGCCTTTGTTTGGAACAATTTATTTTTCACCTTGTGTTAACTCAGGACAAAATGAATGAAAGGGGCTGTTGCTATTTTCCAGTTACTCTTGTAAATGTAATATTTTCTGTGCATTTTGGAAAGTAACAGGACAAAATTCTTCTGAGTTCTGAATTTTGGTTGAAGGGCTTCCACACAGGATATTGTTTCATCGTCAAGTCAAAACTCTAAGTAAAATTTATTATCAATGTACATATGTATCACTATGTGCTACCGAGATTCAGTTTCTTGCAGGCATTCTCTGGGTATGTGCAAGAGGACCACAATCTTGTCATTGCATTCCTCGCTGGCGCAGAGAGCTATGCTGGCTGGAGTCAGGGCATTATGCTTTGGCTCTTGGTAGGGTCACCCGTGCCAAACAGGTCAAAGGGCAGAGGCCAGACTAAGAATGGTTCACCTGTCCTCCAGATTCAGGGCTAACAACCCAGACTGGTAAAACAAAACTGATACAGAAACAGGGATGAAGAATCCTTCTACATCAAAGCGCAACGGTATTCCTGAGTCTCCACTCAGAACTCGCATGACAGACAGTAGTGAAAACCAAGCTACTGACACGATGAAGGAAGTCCTGAACACTACCAGAGGTGGGAGACTTCACTGCTGCCCCAAACACCAGCAGCATATTGGGCATTAAGTAAGTAATTGCAGGGGAGTACATACTTTGACAATAAATTTTACTTTGACTTTTATCTATTGATATGGTTACTTTTCTGTTATCTAGTATTTATGAGATTATCTTTTGACGGACCTATTGATCAGAACATTAATACTTTGCCAAGACCTCAACGGTGGAACAGGCAGACGAAGTTACTTCGATCTCAACGGCTGTGAAGGCGGATGAAGGCTGGAACAAATCCATCAGCTCCAGTCGTCGTGGTTTCCACGCCATTGGAATCAGTTGGTTGATTTGTCAAGTATCATGTGTTTCTTGGAGTGCAACATCAAGTACACGTTAAACAAATATGCGCACAGGCGTCTTCGCTCTGTGGAAACGGAACAAAGACCATCATCCTCGACCTCGAGGGATAGCCACGACGACGAATACTTTGCAGAGATGCTGAGGGAAGACTAAAGAAATTACCTTCATTTGTAACATATACGCTGAAGCTTACAGTGAAATGCGTCACATGTGTCAAGTCAAAACAGTGAGGATTTGCGGTGGGCAGTTTGCAAGGGTCACAGTACTTCCAGCACCAACATAGCATGCCCACAGCTCGCTAACCCTAACCTGTTCCTCTTTGGAATGCGGGAAGAAACTGGAGCATGTGGGGGAAAGCCACACGGTCACGGGGAGAACATACAAACTCCTTACAGACAGCAGCGGGAATCGAACCCTGATCTTACAGCCGCTGCACTGAACATTATGCCATCGCACCGAGAGGCAGTACTATATCAGCAATTTTTTAAAAACTCCCACATTTCAACATTATATTGGGAAAACTATGTTGTGAAGTTTGTCTCCTGCGTTGTGAAAGAAGGCACGAATATTTCTTCCTCTTTATTACTACACATTGCTTGGCAGCATGATGTGTGGTTGTTTGAATGTGAAGTACTGTACATGGAATACTTTAGAACTCAAAGTTGTTGAACTCTGCCCTCCAGTCATTTATTGATGCAATGTGTTTACTCCCATTTTTGTTGCTGATGATATTTTCCAACCACCAACAAGTTCAAGTTTAATGTCCTTCAGCCGAATACATGCGGTATATGTACCACCAAACCTTCTTCCTGACCAAGGTGCACAACACAGTAGGTATGATTTACACACAACACAAAGGTAATATTATCACAAATAAGTTAACAAATAATAAGATACATTTACAACACAAATTAAAAAATAAACAGTATAATGCTACTGGCGCTTCACATGTGTCGAGACTTGGGTGGTGGCAGCGAGTTCAGTAGTCTCACGGACAGGGGGAAGAAACCGTTTGCCATCTTAACAGTTCTTGTCCTAATGCTGTGGTACCTCCTGCCTGATGGCAGGAGGGTCAGTGAGGTTGTTGGATGAATGGGAGGGATCGCTGACGGAGCTAAGGGCCCTGCGTACGCTGATCCTCTCAGCAATCTTTGTAATCCTTTGTAGGAACTTGCGGTGAGATGCCTTGCAATTCCGGTACCGGACAGTGACCCTACTACACCCCAGAAACTCATAAACGTGTGCTGATTATAATAGCACAGAGCGACAGTGAGCCAAGTGCTGGATTTATTTAAAAGTTTAGTTTTATTTGTCAGATGTACATCAAAACATACAGTGAAATGCATTCTTTGCATTAAAACAAACCAGTGAGGATTGTTCTGGAGAGACCACAAATGTCACCACGCTTTCAGTGCCAACATAGTAGGCCCACAACTCACTGACCCTAACTGTACAGCTTTGGAATGTGTGAGGAAACCGGAGCATCCAAAGAAAACCCACATGGTCACGGGGAAAATGCGCAAACCCATGCATTTAGGGGAGAACATTTTTTTAAGTTATAACAACTAAACTAACCAAGGGAATACTGTAATCAACTTTCAAACTTTGAATACTGTAGCAAAATTCAGTCTCTCATTATGCCTTTCATGACATCCTACAATATTTGCCCCTCATTGCTCATAAACAAGGGGTCATCACGGTAATGTAGTGGTTAGTACAAGGCTTTACAGTACCAGCAACTTGGGTTCAATTCCCGCCACTATCCATAAGGAGTTTGTATGACTTTTCTGTGACTGCGTGGGTTTCCTCCGGGTACTTCAGTTTCCTCCCCCAGTCCAAAGATGTATGGGTTGGTAGGTTAATTGGTCACTGTAAATTGTCCTGTGATTAAGCTAGCGTTTAATCCAGTGATTGCTGGGTGGTGTGGCTCGATAGGCCAGGCTGTATTTCAATAAATAAATAAATAGATTGCTACACCAAGAAATGATTTGTTCGCAAAAACTTTGCGAATTTTGGAATTGGTTATGGAGTTACAGAGGTTCAGGTGAGGGACCATGAGATCAAAGTTAGCATCTTTGACATGGCAGGTCTATGAGGTGTGTAATGGGTCTTACAATGACAATCAGGGTAAGATCTGGGCTCACTACAAAGGACAGAAGGGATCCTACAATGTACCGGTGAACTGGCTTGCTGAGATGAGTTTTGCTTTAGCGCTCAAGTTCAAGATTATTGTCATTCATCCATGCACATATACACCATCGAAAAAAACAAATTCACACCACTCCAAGGTGCACAACACAGTACATATAATTCATACACAACATATGAAATAATATTACCAAGTGTTTGTCTGTGATTATAATATTTCTTTTAAATTTTGTCAATTTGTTGTCTTTTGTTGTCCACCCTGTTGGGTACGGTCTTTCAGTGATTCTGTTATAGTTGTTAGATTTACTGAGTATGTCCACAAGAAAATGAATCTCAGGGTTGTATATGGTGTACTTTGATAATAAATTTATTTGCACTTTGTACTGTTTTGCCAAAGGCATTATTAAGTTTGAAATTTTGGAAGTGTGTTTTGTTGAGGGTACAATTCCTCCCCAGTTTAAGAATGGTCAACTGATGTTCAGCCATTACATATGAACAAGCATTTGGGAGACTGGCAGTACGGACACGGTAGTGAGAACTTGGCTTGCAACTGTGCTTCGGATTTGCGAACTGTTTGGTTTACGAACAGTTGACTGGAGCCTATTGAAGCATCCACATAAGTAACATGGTACAACAAAGATTTTGCATCCTGAATACTTCTGGACGTATCGTGGATTTTGGACCGTTCATCATGAAAATTACCATGAAATTTCCCTATCATGCACCATTTTTTAAAATCGCCTATTTTTCTTACTTCAATACATAATTCAAGTCAGAATAACAGATGCGAAGATTGAGGAAAGCATTTTCTTGGTCCACAAATTAAGCAGGTCATCAATGACAGGCAATTTATAGAACTTCTAGTGGGACCGGAGAAAATCACATGGAAGGCATTCAAGGATGCTGCTGAAAATTTTCCTGGCAACTACAGAGCACCAAACTGTGTGCAGCTGGTTGACAACCTGCTTCAAGCTCACAAAACCATGAAGTGCAACATGTCACTAAAGATTCATTCCCTGCCTTCCCGTTTAGACTTCTTCCCTGCCAATCTTGGCGCTGTCAGTGACGAGCACGGTGAAAGGTTTCACCAGGACATTGCGGTCATGGAGAAATGGTATCAGGGCAACTGGAATCCATCAATGTTGGCTGATTATTTTTGGGCACTTAGGCGAGAAGCCTCAGACACTGAGTACAAATAAAAATCATCAACGAAACCTTTTTATCTTAGTTGAACTATTGCAAAGCGTCAGCACCATTATTCAATTAAACACGTTATATTTAATAAAGATTAATTTCTTGTTTCTACGTGATACAAGTTGTCTGAAATTACATTTGTGTTCAGCTTCAGGTGGTCTATCATGAACAAGAATTCTGAGGAAGCAACACGTTTGAAAGAATTTGTTGTCCAGTGTAATTTATGTTGGAGTGATATAGAAATCACTCCCTCACTTGGAAATAAGTAAGGACACATACAGAACATATATCGAGGTTGATAAGAAGAACCAAAATTTAAGGACTCCACCCATTGTACTCACCCTTCCCCATATTCGTAAATGTACAAGTAGAGTGAACCTATTCTCCTCCCTGATCTTTCTGATTTAAACTTGCTCTAAAAGCATACATCTAAATGTCTCGGCATACGACCAGCAGTAGGTATAGGTACAGGCCGTTTGGCTTCTTTATTTTTATTTTTATTAAGGCACGGCACAGAACAGGCCATTCTGGCCCACTGAGTTGCATCACCTAGCAACCCACCGATTTACCCCTAGCCTCATCATGGGACAATATAAAATAAGCAATTAATCTACTAACTAGTACGTGTTTGGACTGTGGGAGACAACCGGAAGAAACCCATGCGCACATGGGAAGCAAGTACACAATTTCCTTGCAGAGGACACTGGAATTGAACTCTGATGTCCTGAGCTATGCGTTGCACTGACCGCCATGCCCACTCAATAGGATGATGGCATATCCAATGTTCCTCACAGCCACTTTGCTGCCCTTTCCTTGATCCCCCTTACTGATTCCAAATCTATGAATCTCAGACTTAAATATACATCAGAACTTTGCCCCTGAACTCTTGGTGGCAGGGGGTTTCAAAGGCTAACAACTCTCTGAGAGAAGAAATTCTTCCCTATCTCGTTTTTAGTTTGCCCCATGATCTCTTGTTCTTCACCTCTCGTAGCCCTAGGAAGAGTTTCTGACAGTTGTAAGCAGAAAGTGGCCAACAGTAAGCTGCAAGGTGTCACTGAAAACGCAGATGACATGTAACATCAGGAACAACAAGGTCCATTTCTGTGTATGCATTACTCACTTCTTAACCCAAGTTCTCTTTAATAAAGGTATCTGCCATGGATCAGAATCAGACTCGGGTTAGAAGCACTGGCGTATGTTGTGAAATTCGTTGTTTTACAGCAGTAGTACAGTGTAACACATAATAATAAAGCTAAAAATTACAATAAAAAAATATATGAAAATTTTAATTAAGTAATTCAAAAACAGAACAAAAAACTGTGAGGTAGTATACATGGGTTCATTGTCCATTCAGAACTCTGATGGCGGAGGGGAAGAAGCTGCTCCTAAAACATTGAGTGTGTGTCTTCCGGCTTCTGTATCTCCTACCAGATGGTAACAATGAGAAGAGGCCATGTCCTGGGTGATAGGGGTCCTTAATGATGGTGCCTCCTTTCTGAGGTTGGGTCCCTATCCAGGTTGGTGAATGATATTACTAAGCTCTACCTAAATGTAAATATTTTTCAATTTTTTTCAACAAATTACTTCATTTTCTGGTTTTGGACTTTGTACCCATACAAAATCCACGACAAATGGATTTTGTCCACGATAACAACAAAGGTATAGGAGCCTCAGGACCCACATCAACAGGTTCAGGAACTGTTATTACCCTTCAACCATCAGGCTCTTGAACCAGAGGGGATAACTCCACTCACCCCAACACAGAACTGTTCCCACAACCTATAGATTCACTTTCAAAGACTCTTCATCTCATGTTCTCAATATTTATTTGTTATTCAATTATAATTTTTTTTGTTGCATTTGCACTGTTTATTGTCTTTTGCACACCGGTTGTGCACCTAGTCGTTGTGGTCTTTCATTGATTACATTACGGTTATTGGATTTATTGGGTATGCCTGCAAGAAATTGAATCTCAGGGTTGTATATGTTGACAATCTGTACATTGATAATAAATTTACTTCGAACTTGTGAGTTACAAATTGGCAACAGAATGTTTGGGATGGCATTGGGAACCTCCAATCCTATTATTCCACCCCTGCACAGACGCACCCAGCCCCAAGGGCACATGAAAACTTAGTCAACCGGTCTTCTATTTCCCAAACCAGCTAGACATTTGCCCTGTCAAACACACTAACCCTACCAGTGGCAGAAGTCCATCCCAAGTTGGCAGAGACAGCAACTTGAAAACCAACAAGGCTAGAATTAGAGGCAAACCCGGTTACCTCAATGTCAAAGTAAATTTATTATTGAAGTACCCATATTTCACTATATACTACATTGAGGTTGATTTTCGTTCAGGCACTTACAAGGAAATAACAAAATACAATAGAACTTATTAAAAACCATACACAAAGTGACAAATAACCAATACACAAAATTGTAGAGATAAAAACTAAAAGAGAGAACATGAGAGTGGTAGCTGTGTGGAACGAGCTTCCAGTAGAAGTGGTAGAGGCAGGTTCGATATTGTCATTTAAAGTAAAATTGGATAGGTATATGGACAGGAAAGGAATGGAGGGTTATGGGCTGAGTGCGGGTCAGTGGGACTAGGTGAGAGTGAGCGTTCGGCACGGACTAGAAGGGCCGAGATGGCCTGTTTCCATGCTGTGATTGTTGTGGAGCCCTTGAAAGTGAACCTGTAGGCTGTGAAATCAGGTGAGTGAAGTTATCCACGCAGGTTCAGAAGCTTGATGGCTGAAGGCAGGGGTAATAACTGTTGTTGAATTTGGTGGCGTGGGACCTTAAGCTCCCGTACCTCCTGCCCGTGGGGATGTCCTGGATATTGGGGCTCTTTGATGATGAGCGCAGCCACCAATTGACCTTACCAAGTAATGCACTGACTGAACGCCCCTTCGCAACCATTCTACCTTGTGCACAGTTTACAACCAGGAGCCTGGGCGATGAGATTCACGCTGGGCCACAGGGTTGAATGGGAGGACATTCCACAGCCCAGCGCAGGAACCCACCCTTCACTTCTCCCCGGTCTTTCTGTATCACGTGCGCGAAAGCGTTCCCCGGCCCAATTAGAATAACACCCCTGTGATTGGCTGCCAAAGCGCATCCCCGCAACTCGATTTTGGTGCAATCCCCCGGTGTCCCACCGTATTAACAGTAAATCCGTAGCTACCGGAGGGAAAGAACACTTTTAAGGGGCTAGAGTTAAGCAGGCGGATTTTTGCAGGGGTCAGTAATACAAATCTTGCGGAGAAAGACCCGGAGGGAGGGCTGGCTTGGCAATGATCGCCGCGCCGAGGGATGGACCTCCCCATTCCCGGAGTTGGTCGGGTCTGCAGTAGCGCGCTGGCGCTCGTTCAGTTCATGCCGGCCCAAGATGGCTGATGCCTGGGCTCTGGTGACGGGGAGTCACGGAAGGGAGAGGATGACAAATTACATTTGAACTTTTTATTTTGACTCATTCATATATTAAAAGAAACCAACGCCCCTTCCTCCCCGCCCCCTTTGCTCTTCCATCTCGCCTCTCAGTTCCCCACCCCCCCACCTCCTCCTCCTTCCCCTCTCTTTATTTTTTCTCCGCTTGTGTGATTTTGTCCAAAACCCCTTTTCAATCCGTCAAGACGTAGCATGATAGTGCCGGGAAGAAAATGGGCGAGAAGCACGAACTGCGTCTTAAAAGCCCAGTGGGCGCGGAGGCTGCTGTGTATCCCTGGCCCTTGCCGGTCTATGTAAGTGGAGGGAAGGCGAAAATGGTCCGAGGTTGTTCGCGGGCTCTCGGGCGGGGAGGTGGGGGGGAGGGCAGCGCGGATCCGGGCCCAGCCGCTTCGACAGCCCGGGTCTCCCCGCTTATAATGTCGTTAGAGCGCGGCGGCGGTGTCTGAGGGGAAGGGGTGGCGGGTGGTGGTGGTGGTGGGGGGGGGACTTGGATATCCTGAGCCGGTGTCCCGGACCCTTTGTCTCAGCCTTCACCCCCCCCGAGGACAATTTAATTCCATCTTGGGGACGGCTTGCTGCTGAAAGTCCGCTTTCACTACGGGGTTCGTGTGTGCTCGCCGGCGAGGGAAGTGGCTGTTTGCCGAAGGCGTTGAGATTGCGGGGATTTCAAACAGGACGGGCAGTTCCTCCATTGTGTTTGGGAATGGATTCAGTCACTGGCGTTGTTGCCAGTCTCCCTTTTCTCCCCGCCCTGTAAACGTGACCTGGACCGATTTGTTTTTGCTGACCTGTTTCAGACCGGGAGGCCCAACTCTATACATTAACCCGGCGTGCACATTTTTTTTCTCTCTCTCTCTCTGCTGGGTCTGTTTAAGGAAGTGTTATTTCTACTTTCAGTTTATAAGTTCACCACGTGCATGATTTTCTGTTCCCCCCCCTCCCCCGTCGGTTAGCTTCAATTATTCTGTGCTATTTTTGTGTTAAACTTTTAATCACGACTGAAGAGTACTCGTGTGGAAACTGTCTGTGTTTGCTGTCTGTTTTGACTTCGGAATGACTGGAATTCACGAGCGACAACGCTTTCTGGACGTGTGTCTGTTTCCTATAAAGTTTAGGTAGCACCGCCACTTGCACCCTGGAACCGTATCTTTAACAGCATACTGTTAAAGTTGTCGTACTTTTTCGGCAATAAAACTGTACCAGTCGGCGAGACTATGGTAATAATGACCATGCGTTGTTATGGTTTGATAGTACACGGCTCCGTGCTGACGTTCCCCCAGGCGGTGGGAGGGGAGACTCGTTTTGGCTGATCGGCATTAAACAGCTGTTGGCTCAAGATGATACCATGTTCGACAGCTTAAGGGAAAAGACGAGGGTTTTCCCCTGTACGGGCTGAAGTGTTGTCTTACTCCCAAAAAATCCACGTAGTATTTGTACTTTTTCAGAATCGGTTTATTATCACTGACGTATCACTAGGTCATGAAATTTGTTTTTTTTGGCAGTACAGTGCAACACTTTAAAAAAAAACACTGCAAATTAAATAAGTAGTGCAAACTGGGAAGATAAAAAAAAAGTGTACATGGGTTCATTGTCCATACAGAAATCTGATGGCAGAGGGGAAGAATCTGTGCCTAAAATGTTGAATATACGTCTTCAGGCTCCTGCACCTCCACCTTGATGGTTGTGTAGGGTGGTCGGGTGGAAACATGCATAATTCATAACCACTTACATTGAGTTGGGGGTTGACTTTAAGAGGCAGATCCAATGTGATGATGTAAAGTTTTCCTTAACCATGCTCTGTTCTTCTGTTTGGTTGACAAAGTTAGTTGTTACAGTTTCCCTTAAACTTAAAACACCCGTAGTTTTATTTATGAAAGCCTACAGTACCAATGTGAAGAGGGCATGCTCTGGGTGATGGGGATCCATGGATACTGTGTTTTTTTTTGAAGCATTGGCTTATGAAAATGCCCATGATGGAGCTGGATCATGAAGATAGAGATGAAGATGCCCATGATAAAGTCACAAACACAGTGTAACTTTATTCAAGTTCTTCTGAACCTGTGCAGTGGCCCTTCCATACCAGATGGTGATACAACCAGTTAGAATGCTCTCCTTGGTACATCTGTAGAAATTTGCTACAGTCTTAGAGACTTGCGCACCGTTACAATTTGAGTCACTGAGTCACATTTGTCAGCAAATGTGAGCATATTTGCTTTTGCTTGCAATTTACAAAATGTGTGTACTGTATCTTCCCTTGGACAACATCAGTGGTGTGGAGAGGGGAGACTTGCAGCTTGGGAACTGCTGGTCTTCCATATAAAAAACCCCACCTTGCCCAGGCTTTGAAATCCATGGTCTATGAGACTAACGGAGGCCTACATATATATTGTATATTCACATTACCAATAGAAGAAAGACACGCAATTTGATAACAATGAAGTCAAAGTATAGGATATTAGAGTGAATTAACATCATCTGATTAGTAATGTTTAAGGATTTAGAGCAAATGGGGCTCTGGTGAGTTAGCAGCTGTAATGTTGTGTACCTGTCTGGTCTCCTTACTTAAAGGAGGATATAATTGAAATACAGCAAGTACAACAAAGTTTTTACCAGATTACTAATTATTTGGGGTAGAATATATTTGAAGGACATTCCATTTAGAACAGAGATGAGGAATTTCTTTAGCCAGAGGATGATGGATCTGGAATTTATTGCCACAGACAGTCATCGGTTATATTTAAAGCAGAGGTTCATAAGGGCATAATAGGTTACGGAGAAGGCAGGAGAATGGGGTTAAGAAGGAAAATAAATCACCCATGATTGAGTGGCAGATCAGATTCACTGACTGAATGGCCTAATTCTGCTCCTAGATCATCTTATAGAAGGGAAGAGTTGTTCTATAAGGAAGATTGAACTGGCTTTGCATGCAGTGACATTTAGTAGAACTCCTCCAATTCATGGCTCCAGTGGCCTGGGTTCTGTGCTGATCTTTGTTGCTCTCTGTGTGGAGTTTGCATGTTCTCTCTGTGATCATTTGAGTTTCCTCCCCAGATGTTCTATTTTTTTCCTTGCATCCCAAAGACATTGAGTTGGTAGATTAGTTGGTCACTGTTGCCCCAAGTATGTTCTATGAAAGTGGTAGAATTCAGGGGGAGGGATTTGTGAAAATGGGGAGAATAGATTACAGGTTAACTTGATGGGCAAAGTCAGTTGCTTTGTGAGCTGATGTAGACAATGGTACCACAGCATAAAAACTGGGATCAACATGCTGCGGGACAGTTTCTTCCACCAGGCCATCAGACTGATTAACTCATTCTGATTTGAGTGTATTTCTATGTTACATTGACTGTTCTATTTATTATAAATTATTATAAGTTACTATGATTGCACATTTAGATGGAGACGTAATGTTAATTTTTTACTCGTGAAGGATGTAAGAAATAAAGTCAATTCAATTCAGTTCAAAGTGTTATAAGGAGTTCTGTAGAACTTGGGAAAAGAAAGTAATGTGAGTGATCCATTTTTTAAAATTATCATGGATTTTATTAGGATTGATGCAAGGATGATATTTGCACTGCTTGGGATGTCTTGAACTTTGAGGAGTCATGGTTTCAAAATAAGAGGTTGGCTTTTCAAGACAAAAGTGATGAGAAATTTCTTCAGAAAGTGGTGAATCATTGGAATTCTTTATACAAGAGCATGGCTGGGGCTCAGGTGCAGGGGTTTTGTTAATGAAAGGAATTGAGGGATCATTGCAAAGTGATGCAGAGGTGAAAAATCAGCCATCATCATCTGGGAAGATGCAAACTACTTAAGGGTTTTTTGGCTATTGTATTTATATCTTTAATGTTGTCTTATTGGCTGTTACTTATCCAGTTTATTTCAGGGTATTTTATGTTTTTGAAAAAATGTGGAAGGGAGTTTAACACTTGGCAGGGTTTCAGCAGGAGTTAATTAGATTTTTTGCTTATGATTCAAGTAGTACATCTTGAACTTTGAAGTAATGATCCTTTTGTGAAGCTTCGTTAAGATTGGAGCTGGAAGTTGTACAAAAGCAATGTAACTTATGTTTCAGTTTTGTAAATTTTATCTCTAAACCTTTGAGCTACAACTGCATATGTACTACATCTTCAGAATATTGTGTTAAGTTAATGTTACATTTAGTTTTCTGAAATATTTATATATTTATTAAATGTGTATTCCACTTACAAGTCCTTGTAGACATGTAAGTATGGTCACAAGCACACTTTAAATATGGCCACAGGCAAAAAGTGGGATCTCTGAGGTTACCAGTGGAAATTTAGTTTTGGTTGGGGATTATATTGCATTGCATTAAAGTAACTATATTTATCTAATGCTTAATGTCATCCTTGGGAAAGTGGAGAATATTTTAATATTCCCAAATAGATTCTGGAGAATTATTCATATCAAACTGAACAAAAATAAACTTTTACTTTAATGTAAAAGTTTAACACAGTGTCCAAACGTGTTGGTATGATCCTGAGAAATTGGTCCAGATGACAGAAGGTTTGATTTAAGATGCATGTTTTGATCATTTTGTAAAAGGAGTAGGGGTGCAGAGTGGGAGAGAGCTTTATAGATGGAAGCAAAGCTCTGCTTGGATGGGTTTGTTTGGAGACAATTTAAAGCAAGAATGCCTTATGGACATGTTTGAACTTTTTATCCTCTTGAAGACATTATTGATACATGTTGTGCTGCTATTTGATACTGTGATACTTTCATAATTAGGCTAACTTGATGTAGGACCCTAGACAGTAAATTTTGACAACTTAGTTGACAAATGAGGGCTGCTACTCATCCCAATAGTAGTTTGAAGAATGCAATTAAGTAACAATGAAACAATAGTTAATTTCTCCATTTATTTCATAAGTATATGGACCCTTACCATCAGGCAGGAGGTACCATAGCATTAGGACAAGGACTGCACTTCTCCCCCCCAGGCCTTAAAGCTATTGAACTCCCTACCATCAGTCAGGTTTCATCACATGTAAAGCACCTTAGTGTTTTAATTTATTTGTAATAATATTCTTTGTCATATGTGTGAATAATATGTACTGTGTTGTGCACCTTGGTCTTGGGGACATTCTCATTTGGTGGTATACATGTGCATGGTTGAATGGCGATAAACTGAACCTTTACTTGAAGTCTGGGGCTGATGTCCAATGGAGATTGTCTCTATTACAGAACTTGTACCTTCACTCAGGTGACAATAAGGCATTGCGATCCTGGAAAACTTGTTATTCCCACTTGGTAATGGTCTAAATTATATAATTTGGATTTTGCCTTCAAACATTGAACAGAATTTATACTGCTTGCTTTTAAATTGATTTTATTTACAATGGCTGGTTTATTTGTTTTGTAGGTTCTGTTGTCACAATTGGTTGTCATTAATGTGTTCCCCATTCTTCAGTTTTAAAATGCGAAGAGCCCAATGAGTTTTTTTGCATATTGTGACATTTGATTTGCCTGGTTCTCCTTGATGTTTTAATATACTGATGTTTCTGATGTAATACTGCATTTCTTTCGACCCCATCTGTGATGCCTGTATGCTTGTATGGCTGATTGCATCTTTTTTTTCCCTTCCCCCATCTCCATCATCAGGAGTTCAGTAAAATGAGAATTTTGACCTTGCAGCCATAAAATGTCAAATATTATATGAATATAAATGTTCATCCTAAATATTCAAGTGTGAAGTAATATTTTTCATTTATATCACCAAGTAAGTTTTCCTACACATCTGAGATTTATATTGCAGTGGAACTTGAAATTTGTAGAATTTTCCAATGAATTTTCACCATGAGGTTGCCTGTCTGATTTAACCTTGTAATTACAGTAAATTCCTCTTTTGCTTTGGCAGAATTTCTATTAAATAATAAACATGATGCTGTTGACTTGTCAAATGCTTGTAATACAGGTTGGAAATTACATTTTTGGTATATTCTTCATCTCTGGTTTTAGAACTTTTGGAGAAACAGTAATTGATAACTTGTATCGATATAGCACAGAATGATCAATTTAGTGCAGGGGGTAGCCTTCTCTTACTCAAGTACAATTCTTAGAATTTGAGTCATATTCATCGAACAGGGAGGCCATACTAGAGTACTTTTTACATGGGTAAAATGAATGTGAAGATTAGATAATGGGTTAATGGGGTGTAGCTGAAAAATGATTAAAAATGACCAGTCTTTCTGAAAATTAATGAAGGGATGCAAGAGTGATCCCCAGAGCATGAAGAGTGGCTGGTGGTGAGAAAATGAATGAAATGAGGAATAATGAGTACTAGTCCTATTAAATGGAAATTGTCAGTCAGGACAAGACTTAATAATGTACAGCTGAAGGCTCTCTAGTTCAGCCAGCTGGTCTCCCATAATACTGATAAATTGTGTATCACAAAATAAACACAGCTCACTCTCCTTGATATACTGTGTTCTGGGATAAGCAAAAAAAGGTCAAAAATCCTATCCACCCTAGAAAGATGATGGAACCTAATTCAAGATCCTGGTCTGGATCTGAATTTCCTGAGATACAGAAGTTGTTTTGGAGTTGATTTGTGACTACTGGAGAAACTAAGCAGGTCAGGCAACTTCTATGGAGAGGAATAAAGAGCTGACTCTTCATCAGGGATTGAAAGGAGGAGGAAGAAGTCAGAATAAGAAGTTGGTGGGGGGGTGCAGGGAAGTGAGATGATCAGAAGCAGGTTCAGTTTGGTTTTGAAGGAAGTCATTGAGTTGATGCTCACAGTATGAGACAGCAACATGTTCAAGAAATCCATTGTTCTGTTGTGGAAGAAAACACCACCTATCTTTTAACCTTAATCTGATTTATACAGTTTATAATTGAGAAGCCTGGCCTTGATTGATTTATTTAATTGGAATATACTATCAACCCTGCCCAGAAGAAGGCAATGACAAACCACTTCTGGAGAAAAACTTACCAAGAACAATCATGGTTATGGAAAGAACAAGTTTACCCATGACATATGAAATGGTACAAGATGGACGAACGAACGTAGCCCATTTCCAAAAAAAATTATCTGATTTGATGAGGCCAGAGTCCATGCTTAAGTGTAGGCACCAACTCCCTTGGTCCACTTTTATTGCCGAGCTGCTTTTACTGCAAATTAGTTTATTGCCGTAATCTGCATTTTTTTTTCTGAAATCAAAAGCAAAACTATTCCACAGACTAACCAGCTTTTCAATAGGAAATTATGCTTTGCCTTTTTCCCACAAATGTACTTGAACTCTATCTGAATGTTTTTTGATATTGCTTTTGAGATACTTTTACCATAATATTTAGGTCTCTATCTCTTGTATGAATGTTGGGTGGTGTGGGTGGCAGGTTGGAGATACGACTCTACCAAAGGAGGTGTAAGGTGCTTCTTCCCTCTGCTAGCTTACAGGTCACCCTTGGGCAAGGTGTCGTATCTGCTGAGCCCCACCCCCATTCCCACCTCGATGAGGATCACTTGAAGCTATGGGAGCAGCTGGTGCATATCACAAGTCTTGGTTATGTGACCACTGACCCCAGGCAGACAATCTCGGAAGAGTATTGATAATGGATGGAGTCATCTGTCTTGTAAAGATGGTGCCCAGAAGAAGGCAGTGGCAAACCACTTCTGAAGAAAAATTTGCGAAGAACAATCATGGTCATGAGACCATGATCGTCTATTTCATATGGTTAATGTCAAGCCTAGCCCAAATGCTTAACATTGCTTTTGTCCAGGCCAGTCATGAACTCATTGTTACATTTTGCCATTCTCTTTCTATCCCCCCCCCCACTGCCTACCCACAGCCCCCACCTACATCAGATTATTTATGAAGGTCAATCTGCCTAACATCGATCCTTGCTGGATACCATTGTTGAAAGGTTTTTCCAAGATGGTTCAAGTGTATCCCAATGTGCTTTCCAGCTTTGTCAAACTTTATTCTAGCTCTGTTTGCTATCAGTTGTCTTAGCGTACCTAATACTTGGCAAAGTTCTGTCATACGCAAGATTATTTTTCCTCAAAAGTAAAAACGGTAGTAAAATCATTTTGGGTGTCCCTAATGTCTTTATTTAATCAATAATGCTTTGCATCGGTAGTAGTAAGTTCAAACATCTGGATTATGTCCCAGGTGTGTAGGAACAATTTCAGTGCAATGAGCTTTTGGAAAAATATGCTTGCATTGCTTCCAAAACACGTGTTGCCAGAGGACCTTGGGTGGGGATCATCTGGTCTAACTGCTCTGTTTGGTTTTTGTCTTAATTAGAAGCAACATTTTCATCTAATTTAGCACCAGTTTTATTAAAACATAAAACTGTTGCAATGACAGTCACTTATTCAAAATTTATCTTGAATTCCCTCCTTTGGCCAGGTACGATCTTTAATTTGTCAATAGGCCACTTCTACAGTCTGAACTAATTGCACTCTGTGTGCATTCTTTTTAAATACCCTGAGTTCACTGAGTTAGTTCAGTATTACATATAATTTAATTTTGGGCATTTAAGCGTACATTTAGGGAGAAAGGTCTTGGCCTGAAACATCGACTATACTCTTTTCTGTAGATTCTGCCTGTCCTGTTGAGTTCCCCTAGCATTTTGTGAGTTGCTTGGATTTCCAGCATCTGCAGATTTTATCTTGTTAGCGTACATTTTGTTTTTATATCAATCCATTTAGACACCTTTGTTTTTATCATATATGTAGGCTGTTTTTTGATTATATCTTGTTCTACAATATTTTTCATTTGTTGGACTGAACACTACTTGGGTTAACAAGTTTATTGTTTTTCATTAACTTAGTAAGATTATGGAGGCAGAAAGGAAATACTGATAGAATTGATTTGTGCTGACATGGGGGCAGTGAAGTATTGATTTAAGTCCTTTAGAAAATGAGCACTGGCACTTGAGTGTACTGTAAATAAAAAAGTTAAGGCGACAAGGATTTGATTGGCAAAATGAAGTTGATGGGGGCAAAGTTAGGTTGAGAAAGTGAGGCAAGTCATGGTATTGGTGGTTTTCTGGAGTTCTTCCTCTGCCCTTCTTTCATGAGATCTGATTTGCAAAATTTAAATTTTATCTGGCGTGACTTGCTCATGTCCTGCATGTGAGTTCAGAAGAATCTCCAGTTTGTCATGCCAAAATATTTATTAATACAATGACTCAACTAAAACATTATTTAGCTGGTATTTATAATGTGAAAATGCCCTAAATTGGAAAATACTTTCAATGTCAACTTAATCCTTGGATTGAATTTACGAAATTCCAGTAATTCTTAAAAGATTATTAAATTCCAAAATATTCAGTATTTCATTTTAACAACTAAATGCCTATAAAAGAAGCCACGATGTAACAAATACAGGTAGTCCTTGGGTTATGTGAGGGTTCTGTTCCTTAACACTGTCTCTATGAAGGTATATTTTGTATATCAGAAATGCCTGTTTTCTATAGCTATATGCACATCTCTCTATATATACTTGTTACAATTCCTTCACCCTAGCACTACCAATAATTAATTTTATGGAATATGTACATAATCCAGTCAGTAATGAATGCTGCAAAACACTATTATTCTCAATGCTATCTTAAGTAATGCTGTAAAAAAAAAAGTGAAAATTTGTGTAAAGATGGATTTCTGTAAGTCAGGTTATCCGTAACTGGGGGAGCCCCTGTGCCATTAACCGTGTATTCAAAGAGAAAAAGGTCAGTTTTATAAAATGTATAATGCTATTTCTGTGAGAATATGGTTTCTATCTGTGCTTAAATGTAATCACTCTGAAGTGTGGAGCAGCATTTTGAGTAGATCTTTGTTATTGCAAAGCAGAAAACAGTCTGTATTAATGCCATTGAAGACTAATGTATCATGGACTTTATCTGCTGGCATCTCAAGTTACAGGAAAAATATAATCAAAATTACCCATGCAAGTTCCTCTAAATTCCCCAGCAGAATTAGTGGCTGAACATTGGTAGTCTCTCCCAGGCCATCATTGTCACAATTGAAACCCTAGTTACTTTGTCAGTTGTATTGGACAGGCCATATCATTGGAATGTTAGATATCATACTGCATAAAATGGAATTCTGCTTCAAACTTAATCCTGGGGGAAGATGACTATTTAGTGAGAAGGTAGGATTCAGGGATGTGCTCAAAAGTTTCCTTGAAGTCCAACATTCCCACTGACTCCTAGGTGCTTCTGGTCCAAAATCTTACTGTTGCAGAAAGAGCATTTGGACAGTATTTCCAACCAGAGGCAATGCATTAGGTGCATAGAAGCCCTGTGTAAGCAATGGAAAGCAGTGTACCATCTCATAGACTGCCCCCCCCCCACCTGTCAGTTACCCCCTTCTCCAACTTTCTTTAAAAAACCCTAAATTCCTATATTGGGTCAACAAGCTAGAGTGGAAGCACATCAAAGTTCAAAGTAAATTTGTTATCTAAGTAATTTGTTATCTAAATTTGTTACATACATTACTGTGCAAAAGTCTTAGGAACATATAGTTAGAGCATTTAAGACTTTTGCACAGAACTGTATATTGGTTAAAATAGGAAGGTGGTTGGGAAACAGCAATAAGAGTACTTAGCTTTGTATTGGCTCAGTGGTATTAAGTGTTACTTAGTAACTGGAAAGACACAATATACAGTACTGTGTAAACGTCTTAGACACCCTAGCTCTATATAATATGTGTGTGTATGTATGTTATGGCTTTGTCACTATATACAACCCTGAGATTCATTTTCTTCTGGACATTCACATTAAATACAAAGAAACATGGAATCAATGAATACTGCACACAAGCAAGGACAGACAAAAAGACAGAGGAAAAGCCAATATGCAAATACAAAAAAACCCCAAAAAACAAGGTAACAATAAATTAGTAATGTTGAGAACGTGAGTTGTAGAGTCCTTGAAAGCGAGTCTGTAGGTTATGGAAGTGTTGAGATGAGTAAAGTTATCCACTCTTGTTTAAGAGCCTGATGGTTGAGGAGTAATATCTGTTCATGAACCCAGTGCTGTGGGTGCTGAGGCTCCTGTACCACCTCCATGATGGCAGCAGCAAGAAGTGAGCGTGGCCCAGATGGTGGGGGTCCTTTGACAGCACTCCTTGTGCATGTGCTCAATGGTGGGAAGGGGCTTAGAATCCGCTGCATCCCAAGGGATCTCACCTAGGTCCCAAGGAACCACCAACCAAGAGTTAATCCTGATGAAGTGTCTCAGCCTGAAATGTCTCTTTACCTTTCCAAAGAATGCTGCCTGATCCTCTAGCATTTTTCTGTGTGTTAAACAAGAGGCAAAATGTCCTAATGATTGAAATTTGATACTTTTGCTGCAATGTTGTATTTGTGGATTGTTCTACCCCTGATATTTGCATGCAGATATTTAATTTGCTGTCATCAATGCAGATTCTTTAAAAGTCATGGTATGCATAACCCTTGTTCTTTTTTATCAGCAATATGGTACTTTTGGAGCCAAAATTGTTTATTCTTAACCTAGGTGTGTGTAACTGATTCTGGGGACTTGAGTATAAATATACATGGTTGGTACTCTGTAGCTATGAGTGTGTTGGACTGGCAGGAGTATTGTCTTTTGTATGAAGTATAAAACCAAAGCCTCGCCTTTTCTCACGGACTGAAACAAATATCTCAAAGGTTCTCATGCTGATCAGTTTCAAATGTTAACACTTCCACAATTCTGTTTCTCTACAGCAAATAAAACTGCAGTTATGATTGGAAATGATCCTGCTCACCTGGCTAATAAATCACACTCCCATCAAAACTTCACCTAGAAATCTCATTGAATTTCATTGTGTTAATTGGTGTTTGGAAAGGGAATATAGAGTAGTTAGCTGTTTTGAAGATGACCTCGTGAGTTTGGTAGCTTAGTGATGTTGTTCATATTTATTTGTATCATCTGGTCATTATTGTTGGTGTGACTATGCTACAGTTTCTAAACTTCAAAACTGCTACTTGTTTTAAAGTGCTTCGGGGTACCCCACGGTCCTGAAAGATGTTCTCTAAATGCAAGTATTCTTGAGATTTATACTAACTTTATTCACTTTAAAAGATTGACAAATTGTATTCTGACTGTTTAGTAGTCTGCATCACTTGAGTTGAGCATTGGTTACTGCAGAGTTGATAAATAAGTGTGTACAGTCGGCCCTCCTTATTCGCGAGGGATTGGTTTCGGGACCCCTCGTGGATACCAAAAAATGTGGATGCTCAAATCCCGTATACAACCTGTCTCCATATGGTGGACCTTAGGACCCAGTGGAATCCCAGACCTTATTTAACCCGTCTCAGTGCAGTGGACATTAGGACCTGGCGGCGGAGCTCTGAATCCGCAGTGTTTCTGTTCACAAAAATAATCACGATCACGATTGAAAATAAAGTGGAAATAATAAAGCCATCGGAAAGAGTTAAAACGCCATCGGTCATTGTAAAAGCATTGACCGGCTACGTCGGTCAACAATCTGAACAATTTTAAAGGATAAAGTGAGAAAGGCCCTGCCCCGATGAAAGCTACAATTATTACTGAGCAACGCAGAGGTTTAATCAGGGTTTTGGGTTTTTGATCCTCCACATCAACCAGGCACGGGTGGAGAGCGTGCTAGGGAGTAATCTGTCACTTGCTCGCACTCGGGAACTTCCGTTCCTGAGCCTGGCGCTGACGTTCTTAAGTGTTTTATATGCATAGAAGGGTAAAATATCATCTATATACTAAGACAAACATTTGACTAACTGACGCTAAATAATACTGGATGTACCTGTTCCGACTTACTTAGTAAGAGAACTTGCAATTTTTTTCGATCCTGATCCACGATAACCCACACACGTCCTCCCATATACTTTAAATCATCTCTAGATTACTTATAATACCTAATACAATATAAATGCTATGTAAAATAGTTGGTATACTGCATTGTTTAGGGAATAATGACAAGGAAAAAAAGTCTGTACATGCTCAAACAGTAAGTGCTGGTATAGCACTTTCGGGTTTTCTTGATTCGCGGTTGGTTGAATTCACGGATGCGGAACTCGCAGATAAGGAGGGCCGACTGTAGTTGTAGCATTAAGATCATAAAGTGGGGAAGTAAAATAAAGCATTGAATGGTTAGAATTACTTTAATTGCATTAGCCTGCTCAATTTGCCTTTCATTGCTTAAGTTTCTTTTGTTAATAGCTTTTAAAGAAAATATAAAATGCTGTGTCTTTGTATATTTTGTGCATTAAAGGAATTCTTGCCCTAGGGAGAATTAATTTCTCAAAATTTCTTTATATACATAGGCAATTGCTGAGTAACAAGCAGTTTCCTTTACTACGGTTGTCCACGTATTGATTTTGGTCATAAGCTGAGAAATGCAGAAAATTCATGTAGCCATAGTGTTGCAATGAATGGCATCAACAACACAAGACTGTTAAGAATGAACTATTACTAAATGTGGTGACAAAAAAGAAAATAGTTCTGTCACATGTAGAAGTGAACTTGTGTTGGACTTTTGAACTTAATATTATCAGCATACATTTAAGTAGGGACGTCCATAAAGTAGCTTGTAATCCTATATTAACAACTTTTTTTGTAATGGAAGAGTGTAGCTATTTTTAAACAAAATTGTATTATTTCAGTAGTGTACATAAAATGGGATTGCCTGAAGAATTGTTGGTTAGCCATGAACCAACACTGTTGAAGATCCATAAGCTGGATATTCTAAGATCTTTTGTTATTTGATTTGTGACTAATCTGATGTTCACATTTTACCAAAATGTTAGTGTTTTGCATGTTGAATTTTAGGTTCACCACACAGCTAAAAGTTGATTAATTTAATCTAGGTTGCAGTGCCTTCCCTGAGAAAACCACATTCATTAAACTGAGTTGGAGAGCAAATGGGCACATACATATGTATTCAATTGTAAAATGGAAATGCTGGAAGAACTGACAATATTTTTTTAAATCCTGAAAAATAAAGCCATAGTAATCATAATTTACAAGTAAACTTCCATGGAGTTTGTTTTTTGTTCATCTTTTTAGTTAACAGAAGTTTAATAAAAGCTTTGATCTCTTGGCAAACAAACTTTAGACCATAAGATATAGGAGCAGAAGTAGGCCATTCGGCCCATGGAGTCTGCTTCGCTGTTCAATCATGGGCTGATCCAATTCTTCCAATCATCCCCACTACCTTGCTTTCACCCCATACCCTTTGATGCCTTGGCTAATCAAGAACCTATCTATCTCTGCCTTAAATACACCCAATGACTTAGCCTCCACAGCCGCTTGTGGCAACATCCACAGATTTACCACCTTCTGACTAAAGTAATTTCTCCGCATCTCAGTTCTAAAAGGATGTCCTTCAATCCTGAAGTTGTGCCCTCTTGTCCTAGATTCCCCTACCATGGGAAATAACTTTGCCATAACTAATCTGTTCAAGCCTTTTAACATTTGGAATGTTTCTATGAGATCCCCCCTCATTCTCCTGAACTCCAGGGAATACAGCCCAAGAGCTGCCAGCCGTTCCTCATACGATAAACCTTTCATTCTTGGAATCATTCTCGTGAATCTTCTCTGAACCTTCTCCAACACCAGTATATTCTTCCTTAAATAAGGAGCCCAAAACCGCATGCCTTATAGAGCCTCAACATTACATCCCTGCTCTTATATTCTATACCTTTAGAAATGGATACCAACTTTGCATTCACCTTCTTCACAACCGACTCATCTTGGAGGTTAGCCTTTAGGGTATCCTGAACAAGGACTCCCAAGTCCCTTTGCATCTGTGCATTTTGAATTCTCTTCCTATCTAAGTTATAGTCCGCCCGTTTTTTTTTTCTTCCACCAATCTGTATGATCATACACTTTCTAACATTGTATTTCATTTGCCACTTTTTTGTCCATTCCCCTAAACTATCCAAGTCTCTCTGGAGGTTCTCTTTCCTTAACACCACCTGCTCCTCCACCTATCTTTGTATCATTGGCAAATTTAGCCACAAATCCATTAATACTGTAGTCCAAAATCATTGACATATATTGTAAAATTTTGTATTCTGCGTCATTTCTTCCAACCCAAAATTATTGATTAGTGTTCCACATTTTAAATTTTGTGAATATTTTTATTTTAAACATATTGGACGAGTGGTCAAAAGTGTGGTAGATGGAGATTAGCATGAAGAAATGCAAGATTATCCATTTTGATTGAAAAAAACAGAATTATAGATTATCTGAATGTTAATAGATTGGGAGAAGGGAAACTGTAGAGAGACCTGGGATTCCTTGTACACCAGTTGCTGAAAACATTTATTTGGTGCAGCAAGTAATTTGGAAAGCTGATGGCATATTGGTCTTTGGAGGAGGATTTGAGAACAAGGTTAAAGATGTTGCTGCTGCTAAACGGGGCCAGGGTAAAACACAAGAGTCTGCAGATGCTGAAATCTGTGCTCCAGGGCAAGACTCCATCTGGAATTTTGTGTGCAATTCAGTCTCCTTTTAGAAGAAGGATGCTTTTTACACCAAGGAGGCAGACCGATAAAGGCAATTGCTGGGATGAAGGTGTTGATGATGAGGAATTGAGTTGGGGTTAGTATGCAAGAATACTCTTATGGCCCGAAGGACGTTCTTGCTTAAATGGAAAGATGCGGCCCCTTCTATTCACACCCAATGGTTACGTGATGTGATGACATATTTAAATTTAGAGAAGATTTGATGTTCAGTCTCTGAATCTAGTCAAGACTTTCAAGCATTGTGGGGACCTTTTCTGAATTATTTTCAAAACCTTTGATTTGCTATTAAAGCACAGATGTTGACTAAACATTTTTTTCCCTTTTTTTTCTTCACTAATCAGCTTCGGTCTTGGTAGTGGGTTAGATTTTTTATATAATGAAATTACTATATTTCAATATTACAAATTAATTAATCTGTATGAATAAAGGGTAAGAAGTCTTTATATGCGATTTAGTATAATGTATTGAGATATTTTTTCTTACAGTCTGTATTCTTATATGTAAATTAATAAAAATATTGGAAAGAGTATGGAAGAATGAAAGGGTATTGATAATCATTTTGAATGTTAGAGCAGTTCCAAATGGCCCCTTCCCGTTAGTGTGATGATCTCTGTATCGTGCTGGGATGAAACATTTTAGTATATTTGCCTTACATTAGTCAATGACACTTTCTGTTTCTCTGAAGTTTTTGATCAAAAAACAATCAAAGCAAAATCTGCAGAGCTGGAAATCTGAATTGAAACACACAAAATTAATATAAATAAAGCCGTACCCATTAGCAATTTTTGACTCGTCTCATCTTGAGCTCCCTTTATTCTACCTGGGGAGAAATACTGACTCGTGGGATTCCCTGACTGCTTAAAGTAGTGAGTGAGCAGTTGGCATGGTGTTCAGAATTTGTCTATGGGTTGGGAGAGCACAGAGCAGTAGTTCTGTCATGTACCTCCTGACTCATTTGTGAAAGAGACTGTGGTTTGCATGTTGGCCAGAGAAGCAAAAGTAAATCATTCTTTAATCTTGTGGGACCATCTGATTTGTACTGAACTGCTATATTGTACTTGCTGAAAATTGATGGCACCAGTTCTCTATTAGCTTGAAACTGTTTCTTTATACCTCAGCATTCTGCTCTCAAGAATGTTATTGTTGGAAAATTTAGTCAGGGAGCACTACAGTCCATGCTGAATGATTAATCTGCCGAGTCCTATTGACCTGGACCAGGATTGTAGCTCTCCGTACCCCTCCCATCCACCTTGATACTCTTATTTTTCTTTTGTCCACATTTTAATTGCATGTTGAAGAAGAATTGCACAATTGATTATGAGTTGCAATGCAGAATAATCCTTTAATGAGACATTAATGAACTCCTTACTCGACTACCTTTACCATTGAACATGTAATCTGAGCTTTAACAGCATTTCAGAGGGTGCTTCTAATATATTAAATGTTTATGTCAGTGCCCTTGCACAGTAATATCTGAAGCATTTTTAGTTGCTGGACAAAATTGAAGTGTTAGTTCTATAAATATAATAAGGGGTGCTAACCTCAAATAGCCTTAGAATGCAAACTGCACAGACCAATGATAATGTGCAACTGTAGTTGCTAGATCTGCTTTTAAGAAATGAAACTTGTTTTAATTATAGATAGAGAGCAGTAATGCAGACTTGGGAGTTAAAACTGATCTGTGTGATATCTGGGAAAAGCCCAAACTCCAGTAAATTAGATGTCAACAGTGTGTTCTGGTTTAAGATTATTCATTCTCTCCTTGCCTTCCCATTTGGCTTCTAGACCACGGGTACTCTGCTTTCCATTAATGGGTAGTTCATGAATATTTCTGGAAATGTCTTATAGTGCCAGTTGTTACTACTGCAAAAGCTATTGCAAGAGCCATGCATCTGTTTTCTATCTGCATTGTATTTTGTGTTGTGCATTTATTATGTTTATTATGGTAACTAGTCATATGGGTGGGGGTGTGGTATAGTGAAGTGTTAGATGTGTATTATTGCTTGTTTTAGGCAGTTCAGAGATGGGGACCGCCAGGTGTCATATCTTTTGATGGCTTAACTTTGCTTAATAACATTTTAAATTGCTTAATGTATGTTTAATATTGCTAGGTTCAGTTTCATAACTTTCATCGCTTCAAGATTGTATGTTTTGCTAGTTGCCAATTTTTTCGACTATTTTGAACATTATTGTTGAATTGATCACAGGGCACATCATACAGATAACTTCCTGTTCTTGGTCACTAGCAGCGGCATTGGTTAATTTGAGTAGCCGCTAGAGCTATGTTTTAAGCCATATTGATTTCTGGAAAATTATTACAATGGATTCTGGTTAATTGGGGCATCTGCTTATTTGGGATAGAATATAACCAGGGTTCCCTTCGTTTATTTGGCACACTGTTGTTTAATTGGGACAAGAGACTGTTGATGAACGGTTTCCAACTAGCATTAGTTGCGTGGACTTGCGTGACCTCTACACTGTGCTTAGAGCGAACATTTTTAAAATAGCGCCAGTTCTGTGTGCTTGAGTTATATTCATTTGTACTGATGATGGATGCCAACTCAAAAAGCAGTGATTTTTGATAATTTTGTTTTTTCTTTTGACTTTAAAAATTCTTAGAGCCTTGCTAGGAACACAGCAGGATACCCTGGATGAATTCCTCCGTTGATAACTATTAAGAGCTAACATTTATATAGTACTGTAGTAGTATTAGTACTGTTCTAATTTGTTTTGTATTTCATTTAAATACATAAGTTGTTACTCAGTTAATAGTTTATCTTTTTATACTTTTAACTATTTCCATGAAACTTTGGCTTACTGGGGCAGCAGCTTAATTGGGCCAAAATGTACTGGTCCCGATGTGTCCCAATTCACTGGAATCCACTGTATTCTAAACTTCATGCAAATCCTTTTACTATTGTCCCCAAACTTTTAATTTCTATAGTGAAAAGTTGATCCTATCCTCTTGGCATCTAAGTTTCCTATAAAATTGAAAGAACTTTTGTCTAAGCTCTATGAAATGAGTTCAATTATGTTGCAATTACTTACAATGTGTTTAAGATCTATGTTAGTTATGGGAAATTGGATCTTGGCACTGGTGACATTACTGATTCTGGAGCAACAAAATAAATGAACATCCTGCAATCTGTTGCTCTGTAGCTTTGCTAAATTCTTAAACTGCCAATTTAGTTAACTCAATTATCTTGAAATTTCCATAAATTTAAAGATTTCTGCACTTTTGTTGATCTCCATCACACTCATTGAATCCATTTTGAAAAGGTTAAATTTGGCCTCTAAGTCGGGGAAGCCTTAAGTATCTGTGCAAGCCTGGTCCTCAAATGGCTGAGACGATCTTTGGACTTTGAAAAGTTGTGTCTTCCAGTTTGCTGTATCAAGGTTTGCTGTATCAAAGCTGTCAATTTTTCATCACCTCTCAATTCCTGTGATGTAGAGAATCTTTCAAAACCTATTGAGAAATGAAATGATTAACAAGCAAGCAAAGATGAATTAAAAATAACATGAAAAGAATTAAAATCAGAAGAGAAGTTTTCAGAATAAAGGAAATTACAATCAACACGTAATTAAGAACATGTAAATATATTATTCTTGCCTCTCTTCCGAATAACCCTAATGTCCCTGTTCAGATGAATGGTTTGCGGACCTTCGAAAGGTCAAACCTGACACTGGAGCCCTGACCAGAAACACACCTTAGCTGATGGGGAGTTTCACTAACTTATTGCTTTGCTTGCTCCTTGAGCAGGTCATTGAGGGAGTTGTGACAAATGCCCTGTAATAATGTGCCGATAAGTTTGGTATTATTGACTTGGAGAAGTTTGAGCTGAAATCAAGTTCAAGTTCAATTGTTATTTAACTGTACGTGTATACAGTTAACTGAAACAGCATCCCTGTGGTGCCAAGGTACAAAACACAGTATAAGCACACATAGCTTATAATAGCTGTAAAATGTCAGTCACAAAAAAATAGTCCAAGTACCTGAATGGCATGGCCTGAAGATTGATGGTGTATGGGATGTTGTCTTTGAGCCATGTTTCTGCAAGAACAAACAAGCAGCAGTTCCTCATCATGTGCTAGTGCAGCCGTAGAAAAACCGAGCTAAGCCTGAGCTTGCTAGCATTTCCATGTGGAGCAAAGACCTTTACCAGCAAGTGAAGTCATCCACTTTGAATCTGAGAAGGAAAAGGACTTGGGTGCCCAAATATGCACATCACATAGCTTGGTACACAAGGCTAATGGAAAACCTAATCTTCATCTCAGATGCTGAATATAAGATTTCTACGTTTGGTTTAATAGAGGGCATGTTCAGAGGAGACCTGGGAGTTTGGAACAGGTATGACAAGATCTAAGGCTTAGAAATGTTCATAAACACAGGAGAAATCCAGAAATACAGAAAATACTGGAGGAAGTCAGCATGTCAGGCAGCATTTATGGAAATGAATAAACAGTTGACATTTCGGGTTGAGACCCTGTATCAGTGTTCAAACAAGATGCAGAGATTTTCTTACATTTCCTTGTATCTTAAATGGTTTAGGGATAATCAAGGTATTTTACTGATTTAATTATTTAGTAAAGAGGATATGTAAAACCTGTCCTTTAGAGGAGCTCTGATTAATGGAGTATATATAGAATTGGAGCCGGGCCATTTAGGATTAAAGGCAGGACGCTCCTCCTCTCTTGTACAGTGCAAAATCTCATTTGTCTCCCTTGCTGTGGTTCTCTCACTCACCAACAAATCCAGAAGCAGCGATGTCAACTGAATTTATGTCAACTAAATTTTTTATTTTATATCTATCTATCTGAGGGACATCTATGTATCTATATTTAAGTCCATATCTAATTTCTAAAATAACTTAATTAATTGGACAGCAGATTGTTTCTCTCCTTAAGGATTTTACAATTGTTATTTGCATCTTTTCCAGGACAAACATCACGATGCTGCTCATGAAATTATTGAAACCATCCGGTAAGAATTGAAGTTAAATTCAAGTGATTTTTTACAACTTAGTTTTAATTCTCTTTTCTAGATATCTCTTGTAATTCAGCGACATTTTTAAATCATCTTCTTGACACCATTTTATGTCTTATCTTGAGGTTAGAACTATTTTGTATCATTATCTGGTGAATTGCTTACTGAGCTGCTTTCTCAGTTGAGCAGATAGATGCACTCTTCCAACAAGGCTCCCTACCAGTAGCAGTGTGAATGTCTTCACCTAATAGGTGGTGGCAGCTCATTACTACCCTTTTCAAGCTGTTATGAATGGGCAGTATATAAATTAAATGTAATGGAGGCTTGGAGGTCTGTCCATGTGTGTGGGAGAGAGAAGAAGGGGCTTCATTTGATGTTATATGTGTCCTGTCTTGTATGTGGGATAATGTCAGTGATATGATTTGTAGTTCTGTGGGAATAGGAAAAGAAGGATGGTAATGTCTGTATTTGACTGTGATTGAATGAGAAGGGCAAGCGGAAACATAAAAGGACAATATTGGAGAGGTGGCAGAGGAAATCGAAGGATTAATCTTTGTGCATTATCCTTTGTTGCTTGGAATTTATTTGTGATTTTTTTGTTTATTTCTTTCTCTTGGTGAGGACATTTGTTTAGATCAGGTTGATCTTCTGATTGTGTTGGAACTACTTAAATCAGGAAGTCATTAAACATGAAAATAGGACAGAGTTAGAAGGCTGAATCTTGTGCTTATTTTATTTCAGATGGGTTTGTGAAGAGGTCCCTGATCTTAAGCTTGCTATGGAAAACTACGTGCTAGTGGACTATGATACCAAATGGTAAGAATATTATTGATGACTTGTAATTTTAAATTTAATGAACATGCAACCATTTCATTGTGAATTGTGCTGATGCTGAAGATGCATGTTATTTTAAAACATTTCTAGTTTACACTACTGGAAATGAAAGTAGTTGGAACAAATTTCAGATGTCCATCCTAAAATTTTAAAAATAGCAGTTGACTCTGGTTTTTCTTCCCATAGATGTGGCTTGACTGTTGTTGCAGCATTCTCTGTTTTTATTTCAGTTTGCAATTTTTATTTTGATTTCCCAAAAAAAAGACATAGTTCACTCTAACGAATGAAGCCTGCAACTCCCATTTTGGAATAGGCAGATCTGACATTCTAAATATATTGTTTCTTGATTACTTTGCGTAGTTACTGGTAAAGTTTATGTAGAGATTTTCTAATATGAAATGTTTACTTGTGAGCTCTTAATATGAAAATTTCTATGGTGTCTTGAGCAATGAGTGGAAATAATGTGAATTACATTTTTGATTAACAAAACCAATTTTGTATTAATTTATTATTTCCTTAATTTTTTATTTAGGGGTGCGGGGGACACGTGAGGTGCAGGTGATTTGTGGGCTGTTTTCCCAAACTAAGAACAATTTCATACAGTTCAGAGATTGAATTAGGAATGTGTTTTTTTTTGCCAGATTGCACTGGGGTTGGGTGGTTTTCCTTAAAACCTTTCTGCATTTAGGGAGGAAATATTTATTAAGGGAATATGGATATTGTTAGAAATGCTGGCATTTATAGTCTCCCTAATTGGCAGTGAACTGAATGAGTATATAACGTTTAATTGCATTTGTGTTGGGGTTGCATATAGGGCAGAAATGTTAAGGATGTCATATTTTCTTGTCTGAAGGTCATTAGTGAATAAGTTGGGTTTTGGAACTGTCCATTGAAGCTTCAACATCACAGACTTCATTCCAGATGTATTTCATTACTTGAATTCATATTCCTTGGGTGGTGTTGTATTCATGCTTGACTAAAGGCCAGTGATCCAGAACTCTGGCAGCTAATTTACCAGTTACAGTATTACATTTAATTGAACCCAAGGCTCTTTTGCATGATTTGACAGGTTTTTGGTCATAATCTTAGAATATGACATTGCAATAAAATTGTGGTATGGGTGGGGATCCCATTCTCTGGATGTTTAGTCCAGGAACACAATCACTTTGTTCCCATATCAATATGTAATCCATTGTATAGTCTGCACATTTCTATTAGTTTCACATTATCAATTTTCCCTGGTTATATAACCCTCCCTTTGACTTTATAAATTTGGTCTATGTCTGGGCAATTGTGGGTTTTGTTTCTTCAATTGACTTGTATACTATTAGTGTATAAAATTCTTCAAAACCTCTCTGTATACTGGATATTGAATGCTTCTTTTGTAGGTTAAGTGGATTTCAATGATTAAGCTCAGTGGGTTTGATGTTAAATGCAGTAGTTTCTTCACTGGATTTTAATTGAAACTTCAATCCAAAACAACACACTAGATGAATTCAGGTCAGGCAGCATCTATGGAAATGAATAGACATTTGACGTTTGGGGCCGAGACCCTCCTTCATTTCCATAGAAGCTGTCTGACCCCAATTCCTCCAACATTTTGTGTGTTGCTTTCGATTCCCAGCAACTGCAGATTTTCTCATGTTTATGATTGGCTCAATCCAAAGGATGTTCTCTGTTTAATTCCATCTTTCCAATCCCCCTTGATTTCCAACTGTAATTTCCTACTCAGCATATGATTGCAGGACATTTGTTCTCAGCATAGACAATATAGAACTAGGATTTTACAAAGAAATGCATGCACTTTTATGAAGTGCATGGAAAACAATAGTTATGTTCTTGGTTGATCAAGTAAAAAGATAAATTCTAGTTTGGTCACGTTCTCTCAATTGTACACTCCATTAATAGAAGCAGGCAAGGTTGAAGGAACAACACACAAAATGCTGGAGGAACTCGGCAAGTCAGGCAGCATCTGTGGCAGTGAATAGACAGTTGACGTTTTGGGTTTCAGTCGAAGTTTTAGTCCGAGACACTTCATCAGGGACTGGAAAGGAAGGGGGTAGGTGTTTGAATAAGAAAGTGGAGGAGGGGAAGGAGTACAAGCTGGAAGGTGATAGGTGAAGCCATGTGCGTGGGTAGGGTGAGTAAGCTTTATATATGGTCCAGAACGTAGTTTAGATTACAACTCAAACACGAGGTCTTTCTGGATTTTAAGTGCATGAATTTGCTGCTTGGTTTTAAACAAATTTCACTAACTGGAGCCTTAATTTGAATATATCTCAAAATGGTTAGCTTCTAATCATAGGACTTGATACTATTTTCTCATGAGCTCAGTCTGGTTTCAACTTCGTGTCTTTAAGTTTCAAACAATCAGAATGTTTAAGTGATGTTTTTATGTACTGCTAAATTAAGATTCCATTTTATTATTGCATGTCAAAGTTTAGTTATTATTCCCTATACAAAATTGAATGTTGTAGAAATAGTGTGAGAATTTCCACTGTAATAATCAGTAGCATAGTGGTTAGCACGACACTATTTCAATTCGGGTGTTGGAGTTGAATTCCTGCTGCTGCCTGTAGGAAGTTTGTACATTCTCCCTGTGACCATGTGGGGTAGGGGGTTTCTTCTAGGCGCTCTGGTTTCCTCTCACAGTCCAAAGACATGTTGCTTGATAGGCTAATTGGTCATTGTAAATTATCCTGTGATTAGGCTAGGGTTAAACTGGGGTGGGGGGGGGGTGGAGTTCCTGGGCATTGTGGCTCAAAGGGCCAATTCTGCATTGTATCTCTAAATAATTTTTAAAAAATTACTCATTGCTTTTCATGTTAAATGTTTTCTTATTGTTTATACTACTATACTCCAGCTTTGAGAGCATGCAAAAACTATGTGAGAAGTACAACCGGGCCATGGATAGCATTCAGCAGTTGGTAAGTATATCAACTATCGACTTGTTTGTAGTGATAGATAACTGTTACAACTGAATTTTTCAAAAAAGTAAATTTAGTCTGTTCTACATTCGGGCTGAAATCTGCCTGAAAACATTTACTTTACTCAAGCAGCAAGGGTGATCAATACCTCAACCCACTAACCCACCCCTCCATACCCCCAACCACCACTACTTTATAATTTCCTCTCAGAGTCACTTTACGTACAGACACTCCTGTGTTATTTTGCACCAACAGTTCAATGCAATACATAATAAAAAGCTATACATTACAATAAGAAATGTATATAAAATTGTGTAAATAGTGCAAAGAGAACAAGAAAAGAAAAAAAATTGAAAGGTTTCTAAGATACATTTAATTTCTGATATGTATACAATATACATCCTGAAATGCTTTCCTTTGCAACCATCCACGAAAACAGAGGAGTTCCACCAAAGAGTGACAGTTAAATGTTAGATCCCCAAAGTCCCCCCCCCCCCCCCACCAACAAAATAAGAGCTTCAGCACCCTCCGCTGAGCACTCAAGCATGCAGGAAAGCAACAGCAAAGACACAAACTTGCAGTACCCCAAAGACTACTTGTTCACTGGTGTTTGACATACCACAGGCTCTCTCGCTCTCCCTAATAAGGGAGAAAGAGGTGCCCCAGTTTCACAGCAAGAGGGGAGACATAACAAACAACTTGCTGGTTTACAATGTTAAAAGTCTATTGCGTCGCTTTTTCCGAACTCTGTGCCCAAAGATCTCAGGTCTCTGGGCACACAGCCATAGATCTTCCGATTCCCACAACACACCGATCTCCTGCCAGGGCACCAACCTTCGATCTGCCCGTCTCCAGAGCCATGAGATCTTATACCTCCGAAGGCGACATGTCCTTGGCATGTCGAATAAAGGCCAGTCGTGAAACCCCGAGAGCGGGTCCCATTCCTGCAAAGAACTGAAGTCAGAGTGTAACTTCAGGTCAGGGTCTTCAAAAGAACCTTGAAAGTGAAAAATAGAGATATTAAAGATGGAAAAAGAGCTGTTTCCGAATTTGCAAACAAAGGAGTCGCCGTTTAGCTCCATCATGACTAAGCTCTGCCCTCCAGTTATTATTGAGGTATTATTCAAGGTTTCTTGTCCATTCATAAATCTGAAGGTGGAGTGTAAGAAGCTGTTCTTGAAACATTGAGTGTGTGCCTTCAGGCTCCTATGCCACCACTTTGATGGTAGCAATGAGAAGGAAATGTGTTTGGCTGTTTATTTGGATGCATTTAGTGAGGATCTCCTATGGGGTGGGTTATCAAATGTTGGAACTGTAGGGGTAAGTGCTTTTCCAGATTTCGGCAGCAATATAGTGCCCTTCCTGATTCATTTTGTACTTTGCTTACGTCCTAAAAAAGCTTTCTTGTTTGGCATTGATTTGAAGTGGAGAGTTTGCTCTGCATAGATATTATTTCAGATTAAAACTCATTGAAAGTTGTTACAAAATATTTAATTAGTGGGAGCTTAATGGATCTTTTGGTTACTTGCCTTTTGGAGAGCAACTCTGCTTCAAAAATTTGAAATTATCTTTCGCATGTTCTTTCTCAAACTTGGACTCTTTTGTTCGCTTCTTATCCCTATGGTCACTAATATTCTTTGGTTACTAGTTAAGTAGTACCTTTATTTATAATCCTCATGCTAATTTGGAAATCCGTCCATGAACTTGTTTCCTTATTTCGGTGGCTTCTATAACTTGAAAAGACATATTTTTCTCCCTGTGAATTTTAATCAATTTGCCATAGGCAAACACAAAATGAGATCCTAATGCAGTGCCTATAAAAAGTATTCACCCCTTGGAAGTTTTCATGTTTCATTGTTTTACAACATTGAATCACAATGGATTTAATTTGATTTTTTGACACTGATCAACAGAAAAGACTCTTTCATGTCAAAGGGAAAACAGATCTCTACAAAGTGATCTAAATAAATTGCAAATATAAACACGAAATAATTGCTTGCATAAGTATTCACCCACTTCGAGTCAGTATTTAGTAGATGCATCTTTGGCAGCAATTATAGCCTTGAGACTGTGTGCTAGATCAGCTTTGCACATCTGGATACTGCAATATTTCCCCATTCTTCTTTACAAAACTGTTCAAGCTCTGAGACTGCATGAGGATCGAGAATGAACTGCCCTTTTCAAGTCCAGCCACAATTTTTAATTGGATTAGAGTCTGGACTCTGACTTGGCCACTCCAGGGCATTCATCTTGTTGTTTTTAAGCCATTCCTGGGTAGTGTTAGCTTTATGCTTGGGGTTAGTGTCTTGCAGGAAAACAAATCTTCTCCCAAGTTGCAGTTCTCTTGCAGACTGCATCAGGCTTTCCTCCAGGATTTTCCTGTATTTTTCTGCATTCATTTTACCCTGTACCTCTAAAAACCTTCCAGGGCCTGCTGTAGTGGAGCATCCCCACAGCATGATACTTAACAGTCAGGATTGTGTGTTTTTGACTATGTGCAGCGTTTGGCTTACGTCAAACATAGCCTTTGGTCTGACAGGCAAAAAGCTCAATTTTGGTTTCCTCAACCATAGACCCTTCTTCCAGTTGACTTCAGAGTCTCCCACATGCCTTTTGGCAAACTCTAGCCAAGACTTCACAGGTTTTTTTTCCAACAGTGGCTTTCTCTTTGCCCCTCTCCCATAAAGCTGTAAGTGGTGAAGCATCTGGGCAACAGTTGCTGTATGCACAGACCCTCCCATCTCAGCCACTGAAGCTCATCATCTCCAGAGTTGTCATAAGTCTCTTGGTTACCTCCCTGACTAATCCTCTTCTTGCAGTCACTCAGTTTTTGAGGATGGCTTGCTCTAAGCAGATTTACAGCTGTGCCATATTCTTTCCATTTCTTGATTGATATAACTGTACTTCAAGGCATATTCTTGGAAATGTTTTGTTATTTATCTCCAGAGTTGTGCATTTCAATAACCTTTTTGCAGAGTTGCTTGAGTGTTCTTTTGCCTTACGGTGTAGTTTTTGCCAGGATACTGATTCACCAGCAGTTGGACCTTCCAGATACATGTGCATTTTTTACTACAATCATTTTAAAAACCTTTGACTGCACTCAGGTCTCCAAAACAGATCTCGATTTAACTGATGTGAAGTCTAAAACCAATTGGCTGCACCAGTGATGATTTGGTGTGTCATATTAAAGGAGGGTGAATACTTGAGCAATCAATTATTTTGTGTTTTATATTTGTAATTACTTTAGATCATTCTGTAAAAATCTGTTTTCACTTTGACACGAATGAGTCTTCTGTTGATCAGTGTCAAAAGAACCAAATTAAATCCATTGTGATTCAATGCTGTAAAACAATAAAACATGAAAACTTCCAAGGGAGGGTGGTGAGTACTTTTTATAGGTACTGTATATAATTCGCTCCAAGCTCTGAGGTGTCGTAGCCTTTCTTTCCACTTTTTGTTTTAAGCTGCTTTTGAAAAACTAGTTCTTTTGACCAAGGTATATTTTTGTGTAGCTTATCATACTTCATCTAATAGTGCTCATTTGAAGTAATTTGTTTCTTCAAAGTTCAAAGTAAATTATTATCAAAGTATATATGTCATCATATACAACCCTGAGATTCATTTTCTAGTGGGCATTTGCAGTATATACAAAGAAACATAATAAATCAGCAATAAATATCAAGTACATGAGATGAAGTTTTTGCAAGTAAGTCCATTGCTGTGGGAGCAGTTCATTGTGAGGGTGAGTGAAGTTACCTCTCGGTTCAATAGCCTGATGGTTGAGATGGTAATAACTCTTCTTGAACCTGGTGTGGTGAGTCTCAAGGCTCCTGTACCTCCTCCCCAATGGCAGTAATGAGAAGAGAGCATGGCTTGGATGGTGGGGGTCTTTGATGGATGCTACTTTCCTGTGACAGTTCTCGATGTGGATGTGCTCAACAGTGGGGAGGGCTTTCCCTAGTATTTTTGTTATTCTAACAACACACATAAATCCAAGTACGGTAGTTGTTGCTTTGCAGGAGCGATTACCGGTAGTTGAATTATTTTGGATATAATTCTGAATGCATTGTATTTTTTATTCGTTTAAGTACTATTTTGTGCTGTATAGTTTAATTGAAGCTCCATGTCACTGGTTGTGTTTAAGTTAAACTGGACATGTACAGAAGAGTAATGCTTCTAACAATAGCTTACCTTCTATTTAATAGTGGAAAGGAACAACACAGCCTATGAAACTGAATACTCGCCCTTGCAATGGCCTGCTTCGACATATTCTGCAACAGGTCTACAACCACTCAGTGACTGATCCAGAGAAATTGAATAATTATGAACCCTTTTCTCCGGAAGTTTATGGGGAAACATCTTTTGATTTAGTTGCTCAAATGATTGATGAGATCAAGATGACTGAAGATGATACATTTGTTGATTTAGGAAGTGGTAAGAATTGTCAAAATAATGGTGGGGAAATGCTGAAGGGCTTGCGTTAATCCGATTGCATCATTTACCTAATTCAATAGAGGGATTATATGGAGAGAAAAATAAAATTTCTGAATTGTTTTTTGACTATATAACACTTAGACCATAAGACATAAAATCAGAATTAGGCCATTCGATCCATTGAGTCTGCTCTGCCATTTGACCATGGCTGATTTGTTTTCCCTCCTAGTCCTCCTTCCCGTAACTTTTGATGCCCGTATGAACCTAGAAACCATCAACCTCTGCTTCAAGTATACAGAATGACTTGGGTTTCTCAGCCATCCATAGCAGTGATTTAGAGATTCATCATTCTATGTCTAAAGAAATTCCTCCTCATCTCAGTTCTAAAGGGACACCTGTGTATTGTAAGGCTGTGCCCTCTGGTCCTAGACTCTCCCACTATTGGAAAAATCCTCCCCCTGTCCACTCTAGGCATTTCAATATTTAGGTTTCTGTGAGATTCCTTCTCATTCTTCTAATCTGCAGTGAATACAAGCCCAGAGCCATCAAATGCTCCTCATATGACAAGCCTTTCATTCCCAGGATTAGTCTTGAAAACCACCTCTGGACCCTCTCAATGCCAGCCCATCCTTTATGAAATATAGGGCCTAAATCTGCTCACAATGCTTTGGATAATTGGATTTTTGTGTGGTTTTGTTTGTTTAATGCCAACTGATTTCTTTTGCTTGAAGGAGTGGGTCAAGTCGTGTTGCAAGTTGCTGCAGCTACACAGTGCAAGCATTACTATGGTGTTGAAAAGGCAGAGATACCTGCAAAATATGCTGAGGTAAATGCATAATAAAGATGGTTCTTTTCAAAGTGGGAACACTCAAAGCAGGTTAGACATTTGGAATTCCTACAAGTGGTAGCTGATGCTAGGCCATCTGTTAAATTTAAATCTGGAAGTGATGAGATTTTTGTTGAACAAAGGTTTTATGGTATTTTGGAAGAGAAGGCGGGTATGTGCAGTTTAATATGTTGCCATTATTTTATGTTGCTGGGTCAAAAAATGAGACCACCTCTTCTTCCCTGCTGCAGTTTAGAAGACATCTGACCATGACCTTCTCAAGCACAGTTGGGGATCAATAATTAACTCAAATCCCTTGAATGAAAAATATTCTGATCAGGCCAGATCTAAATGGTGAAGCTGTCTTGAGTTAATTGGCTAACTCCTGTGTGCTGTAATACATTATTCATGGTATTGTTTTTCTCTCTTACATAGGCAATGGATATAGAGTTCAGGAAATGGATGAGGTGGTATGGAAAGAAATATGGAGAGTATACTGTAAGTGTGTTTTATGCTAAGCTTCAATCCCAACCTATAAAAATCAATTCAAGTTCAATGAGAATGTTTTCCTGTAATTAGAATTCTTAGCCTGCAAGCTAGAATTGGTTAAAGATATGTATTGTAATATTCTTACCAGTAAAAGCTCCTTGCATTATAAATTTACCAAAATGGGTTTCCATTACATCTAAGTACTCTGTTATTTGTTGTCTGTCCCATTTTATCTGATCCATGCTTAATCTTTCATTTACAATGAATCAAGAGATCCCCCTGTTAGTCATGTACCTAAACCCTTAGTGATTTAACTTTCCTTGTATTCTATCATTTTAAGCATCTTATTGTTTTATTGTTCTGGCCTGTGTTTAATTGCTTTAGTTTCTCAGCTTTGTCTTTTTGGGTGAACTTGCAACAAAAGAGCTATACAGGATTTGGTTATCATTTTTAAATGTGTGTGTTGGAAATTGAGTCCTTGGTTGCCCCTTTAATTTTGGCAGTGCCCTTTCTGCTGTCTCATCATCTTCTTGACATTCTTCCCATTTATTGTACTTTGTCTTTGCAATTAATTCCCTTTCTGTTGCTTCTTGACCTCTTGTTTGTTAAGCTTCTGAAATTGTATCCTTGTTAGTTTGCTATCCTCCACTGTACAAACTTGTCACATGCATTTTGCACTCTAGGGCGCTTTCATTCATTGCTAGTCTTCCATTAAGTTTGAATCCCTTGATCTGCAAGATTTTTTTTGTCTAGCTTTAACAGATATTTTCAGTTCTGTCCATTTTCCAACATATTCTGTTGCTCTTTTTGGATCTCTTGTATACACTTGTCTCATTGCTTCATCATTGGTGCAGCTGTAGAGAAAAGCATGGAGACTATTTAGCTTGAACCTGTTCCATTAATAATTTGGATTACTGCTGTTGGGTATTGCAGCCAAATTTTGAGTTGCTCTTTGTCAAGCAATTTCCAAATCTAAGACCTTTCCATTTCTCAATATGTGCCATATTTTTGACAGTCTTATTTTTGCCAATTTCTCTTCCCAGTTTACCTCCAAACTGCTGTGATAACTTTTCATATTGGTTTGCATAAGAGAATATCGCTGGCTTTTAACGAGATTGTTTTGAGATGCAGTAATGTATGCAAAAGCAGACAACATAGTGTGTGGTATGAAATTAATGATTTTTACTTTGGAGTCTTCTGAGAAATACTGGAAAGTTATCAGGAGAGCTCCCTCCTATTCTTTAGTTTATTGTCAGCTAAACAAATACAATGATGCTTTGTGTAATATATATTCCAGAAAATGGCAAATGGCATTCACCTGCAATGAGGGTTGCTGCCTTTTTGAGGCATCACCTTTTAAAGATCATCTCGATAGTGGGGAGGTTAGTGCTAACGATGGAGCTAGCTGAGTTTGTACCTCTCTGCAGCTTGTTTCAATCCTATGCAGTGGTCCCTCCATATCGGGCAGTGATGCCACTAATTAGAATGATCTCCATGGTACAGCTGTAGAAATTTCCTAGAGTCTTTGGTGACAGACCAAAGACGCATCAAGTTTACTTACATTTTACATGTTTTTTTATTAAAGAAAAGGACTTCTGTGCAAGGGTCAGCATAATATCCTAGTACTTCTGTTGTAACATTAAATTTATTGAATTTTCAGGTAGAAATAAAATAAACCAAGATGCTACTGAAAAGCCAGATGAGAAAGCAGTATTTTCCAAATCCATTGCGAAAGGATTTTTTAAATGTGAAATTCTTGGTAAAATATAGGTTATGTATTTTCCTGAATGTATAGGAAAATGTTATTTTGTTATTTCAGCAGTCTTTTGTTTCTTTCAGCTGGAAAGGGGTGACTTCCTTTCTGAAGAATGGAAAGAAAAAATTGCCAGCACAAGGTGACCGATCCAATGTCTCAATTTGTAATTTATTTAGATTTATTATTGCTGTTGTGGTTTGTACATTTATCTTTGTAAACATTATTCACAGCTTCACAAGGAAAGCTAGCACTATTTCAAACAATTTTGCTCGTAAATTGCTCATTTGCATTCAAAGAAATTCTGCACAATTTGTACAAATCATGGGTAACATTTTTCACAAGATCACAAAAAAAATTCCTGGAAATGAATTTTAAAACAAAAGGCCCTAGTAATGATGACCAGAAATTGGAGCACTTGTGAAGAGAATTTGATTTTGAATCTAATCCCCTGAGAGTTTGTCATAAATCAAGAAGTGAAAACCATAAGACCATAAGATATAGGAGCAGTAGTAGGCCATTCTGCCTATTGAGTCTGTTCTACCACTCAATCATGGGCTGATCTAATTCTTCCGGTCATCCCCAATCCCCTGCTTTCATCCCTTACCCTTTGATTCTCTGGCTAATCAAGAACCTATCCATCTCTGCCTTAAATACACCCAATGACTTGGCCTCCACAGCTGCTTGTGGCAACAAATTCTACAGATTTACCACCCTCTGACTAAAGTAATTTCTCTACATCCCTGTTGTAAATAGACATCCTTCAATCCTGAAGTTGTGCCCTCTTGTCCTGGAATCCTCTACCATGAAATAATTTTGCTATATCTAATCTGTTCAGGTCTCTTAACATTCAGAATGTTTCTATGAGATCCCCCCTCATTCCCCTGAACCGAGGGAATACAGCCCAAGAGCTGCCATACGTTCCTCAAATGGTAACCCTTTCATTCCTGGAATCATTCTCATGAATCTTCTCTGAACCCTCTCCAATGTTAGTATATCCTTTCTAAAATAAGGAGCCCAAAACTGCACACAGTACTCCTAGTGTGGTCTCGCGAATGCCTTATAGAGCCTCAACTTCACATCCCTGCTCTTATATTTTATCAAAGTTCATGACCATACACTTTCCAACATTTCACTTGCCACCTCTTTGCCCATTCCCCTAAATTATCCAAGTATCTCTGGAGGCTCTCTGTCTCTTCAACACTACCCGCTCTTTCATCCTTTGTATCATCGGCAAATTTAGCCACAAATCCATTAGTACCGTAGTCCAATCATTGACATACATTGTAAAAAGGAAGTCATACATACATCATTGACATACATTGGAAGTCTGAGGACTTCCAGGTTGTGGTTGGTTCATGATATATGTAAGTTTAGGAACTCGGCTATCATTATCCATTTGATACCTGTTGACTACTCATTGAAGTGATACAGCCATCCATGTAGTTGATCTAAATGTTAGTAGTGCTTCAAGATGGCCTTCCATTCCATACGTAGAGGATGGTGGATGGCAAATTTGTGCCATCCCTTGCTGCTGGGTGTTGTCCGTGGGGGAATTTGTGGCATCCTGGCTGGTATTGCTCACATCTGAAAGTGATTTTATTTTAAAGACCACTTAAGGTGTGCTAATTACAATTTGTTTCTCTGTGTATCCTTTTTGAAACTACAATTTTGTAATTTCCTTTTTTTAAAAACAATATTTTATCATACTTTAAGGAGAAGTTAGTATAGCCGCACAAATCTAAAAACAGTTTATTACTTGGAAGTTTTCATTAGTTAAAGCTTAATATACTTAGTTGACATGCATCTTGTGATTATTTGTTTTGTTTAGTTTTTCTTTCAAATGTAATTATTTTATTGTTAACATCTGTTTAGCCTAGCTTGCTCTTTCTCTAGTCTTTTATTTTTTTTATCCAATTCTTAAATATAGTGATTTTACTTTGAGGATTGTAGTCTTTGTTTTAATGATTTTTGTGAAAGACTATTTGCCTCTTCAATTTTCAGGTTTTTAATCTTTAAAATTATACCTGTATAACAGATCAATGGATATAATCATTCACTGATGACAGGAAATGCTTTATATTTCTTCTTTACCCTCCCTTGTAACACTTTTGGCCCACCAGTAGTGTGAGCGGCTTGGTAGTTGGAAATTTCTGCACTTCCTCTTGATGTTTAGACATCATTTTAAGATTCTTGTTTAAACTCAAAACATTTGGTCATCTCTGGTCATGTCTCCTGTTTGGGTCAGTAACTGGTATTTTTCTTCAGATTTTGGTTCCTAATGCTATCCTTTATTTTAACATTCTTAAGATGTAGAAATCTTCAGATGTATGTACTGTATTCTTGGAATATTTTGATCTATATTCCATCCTGTTTCCAGTTTTTTTTTGCAGCCTTTTAAAAAATTTGTTTTCTACTGCAATCAAAAGTCATTTCTTCTTCTCGATTAAACCTTTTAAATGTTTCATGTTTGGGTTTCCTTTCCTGTGATTATCCTTGAACTGCACCAGTCCAATATTGACCAGCTTTGATTAATGTCTATAAGTGCAGTTGTTAATGATCTCGTTGTGTTTCTAGAACCTTATTTGGACCATCTATTGTATTTGTTAATAACAAGATGTTCTTGGTTCATTGTTTCTGATTCAGGTCAGGTGCTCTAATGTAGTCTGTAATGGTCTTTTCAGCTAATAATGTATTAATAATTTATGTATTACCTTGTGTATATTTGAAGACCTGTTTTACCAACTCAATTTAAAACGGGCATTAAATTATTGTGGCTAAATTATGTTTTTAATGAATATAAGCACCCATATGCAAATTATAGTTTACATGATGACTGAGAAGCCAAGACTGCAGTGAAGTACATTAGACGGCTCATGTTTCTAGTATGATATTCATTATTTAAATTATGTACATTCTTCATTATTTAAATTGGCTTCTCATACTAGGTAGTTTGTCCAAACTTGGCGTATTTTATTCTTTGAACCCCCCCCCCCCCCTTTTCCTTAATATATTCAGAAGGTACTAATTTTGATTTTTATCCCTAAATAATGCTTAATTTCTATCTTGTTCATTATCTGAACATTGGGATTGCTTTTGACCCCAAAGTTTGTAAGATAGATTTAACTTTTTGTCTGAGTTACATAGAGCTCACAAGGCCTTCGTAGTTTAATTCATCCAGGTCAGAAGATTCTAATCTTCGCATTACCTTTGTTATTGTAACTGTAGTAGTTTGATCATAAGACATGGGAGCAGAATTAGGGAATCAAGTCTCTTTTGCAAGGTAGGGGAATTAAAGGTTATGGAGAAATGGCAGGTAGGTGGAGATGTATTTCCTTCTCAACCCGTTCTCCTGCTGCCTTCTCCCCATTACCTTTCACATCCTGACTTGTCAACAATCAATCAACCTCCGCCTTAAGTACATCCAATGCCTGTGGCAACGAATTCCATAGATTCAGCACCCTCTTGCTAAGAATATTCCTCCACATTTCTGTTCTAACTGGACAACCCTCTATTCTGAGGTTGTGCCCTCTGGTCCTAGACTCCCTACTATAGGAAACATCCTCTCCACATCCACTCTATCTAGGCCTTTCAACATTTGATACGTTTCAATGAGATACTACCTCATTCTTCCAGATCCAGAGAGTACAGTTGCAGAGCCATCAAACACTCCTCATATGATAAGCAATTTTCATCAACCTGCTTTAAATCCTTTCCAATATCAGCACATCCTTTCTTAGATAAGGGGCTCAGAACTGCCCACAGTTTTCCAAGTGAAGCTTCACCAGTTCCTTATAAAGCGTCAGCATTGCATCCTTGTCTCTTTATTCTAGTCCTCTCAAAATGAATGCTAACATTGCATTTGCCTTCCTCACCACTGACTCAACCTGCAAGTTAATCTCAAGGGAATCTTGCACAAGGACTCCCAAATCCCATTTGTACCTTGAATTTTTAAATTTTCTCCCTATTTAGAAAATAGTCTATTCTTTTATTCCTACTAGAAGTGCATGACCATCCACTTCCAGCTCCAGTTCCTTAACACATTCTCTTAAGAGCTGCAGTTTGGTGTACCTGGTGCAGATGTGGTTATCTGGGAGCCTGAAGATCTAGAATTCTCACATCTCACTCAAATTTGAGGGTCTTTATAGTTTTTGTGTGTTTATTTTTAAATTGCTCTTCTGATGGTGTCAAATCCATTGTAGTTTCGAAAGAAAATAGTTTTCACAAAGTCATATCTGAAACAATGCATGTGTTTTGTATAAACTATCTGCTGTATTTGGCAATGGCCATGTAAAGAGTAGAAGGGGTAACGTCTCAGAACTGCTCGAGTATTTGCAGTTCTTTGTGTTTTAACTTTATGATAATTGCAAAAGTTTACTTTGATAAGTTGTTTGGACTAATGACTCATTTTGTTACTTAAAATTTCTGCATTCTTAACTGTCAATTGGCCCTTTTGTGTATGGTAGTTAATATAAATGTTTTTGATTGTGCTTTGGTGCGACGTAAAATTTGTCACAATGAATTGATTTGATAACGTGTATTACTTTAGGTTACAACTTTGGATGGTTGAAAAATTATATTTTCAGTATTTCTTTGCAGTGTTGTGTTTGTGAATAATTTTGCCTTTGGTCCCGAGGTGGATCACCAATTGAAGGAACGATTTGCAAACATGAAAGAAGGTAAGAAGTTTTATCCTTTCTCCAAGATTTTGATAATGCAGAATTTTGCTTAATGGCTCCAAATTGGCAGATTTTCTAACAATGAAAAAGTAGAACAGAAATGTAATGGATTTTAGTGTTGAGCTTGAAGAAGCTCATTATGAGATATTCTTTATTGTAACATGCTTTTATACTTGGGTTGAGTTGTTCTCTGATCTTGGCAACTCAACTCAACCGTCAACCACCCGAACTACACATTTTCTGAATTATTTCCAATGCTTTTATGTGATAACACTGGGCCAAGTAGTAATCTGAATTTGGAAAAGTGCTTCATAGTTTGCAATCCTGGGAACACTTTATGTTGACATGGAGTTCTCAATTTCAGATTCATGATTGGAAAAGTACCAAAGGTGATACAAAGAAAAGCTCTTCCATGTAGTAAACAGTTAACATCTGGATTTCATTGCCTGACAAGGCAGTGAAGGGAGATTAATTGGTGGCTTTCAAAAGGGAATTAAAAATATGTGTATGAGCAATGGGTGTGAGAGTAGCAGCAGCACCATATTTCTGAAACTGAGAGACTAGAAGACTTGAATAGCGTTCGTTTGTACTGTTCGATATAGTGCAATTCTTCAACAGAAGTATGCAGTGTACCCGGTTTTTAGGTAAAATTTGACTCTAGTTTCTTAAATCAGCATTAGATGTGCTGTGAGTGGCTGCAGTGCTTTGTTAGCTGTTTGGCTTGTCATGAGTAAACCAAGATTGAGAGTAAAGTAATCTTGGAACATTTTAAAATCATTTTTCTTTGCGTATGCTTGTTCTCATACTTGTTAGGCAGTCGACTGTGAACATGTGCACCATCTTGGGTGTGTTACACTGGCCTCTTTCTCTCTTGTATTTATGCTTGCACTTCCATCTCCGTGTACTATACACATTTTATTGTACTACACACAACCATTGCTTCAGAATCAGGTGTAATATTACTGGCATATGTTGTGAAATCTGTTTTTATGTGGCAGTTATTCATGTCTCTGTCCAAAAGCCCTTTGAATGAAAAAATCAGTAATTTTTGTCTCTGCTTCTGAAATGAATATAACTTTGTACTTTTTTAGAACTACTTGGTCTCTTTATCCCTCCTATTTATCTTCAATAAAAATAGCCCCAGTTGAATAGCCATGGCGTATGCTCTATCTTTGTGTTCATGATAGATTACTATTTGGTGGTTGTTTATGGTCATTTGAATGTAGGCCAGGAGTTAGAACCTCTCTACAAGTTAAACAAGGCTGTATTCAGGGGTTGTAATTTGCTAATTTACTTAATTGACTTGTTTTTATTTTTATAATTGTCCCATATCTATCCTTGCCTAACCTTGATTATCCACAAAATTCTATATGGAAAAATTTATTTGAAAGGGTGGGCAGTGGATTTTGAGGAATGTGAGACAATGATGTTTCTTGTCATTTTTACAGGTGGTAAAATTGTTTCTTCCAAGCCCTTTGCACCATTGAATTTCAGAATAAATAGCAGGAATTTGAGTGGTAAGATTTTTCATTTGTTAAGTACCTTTTGAGAATGAGATTTCTCAGATATGACTTGAATGTTTTAACCCTTTATCCTTTAATCTATTTTGTGAAACTATACCTTTATAAAAGATTAGCTTGTATGTATTATGCCAAATTTATGTAGATCTCTGAATTTTTTTAATTATTGAATTGGAGGAATGCATTAGTAATGTTGATATTCATGTCTATCCCAAAGCCCTTTGCTGGACTGAGAAAATCAGTCATTTTCTTCTCTGCTCGTGAAATGAATATTGTTTTATACTTCAATGAAATTTCTTTTCAATTTCATTATACATTCTAACACCACACTGACTGACACAGGCTTGGTATTGGGCCATGTTACTGTTTAGTGGAAACAAGTTGAGTATTTTCTTGTTCTTACTAATTGAATTCATCTTAGTTCATGGCACAATGTGCTGTAATAATACATGTGACCAAACAACTTTCTCCTAAGGAGAAAGTAGTAACTCTAAACTTCATGCGCTCATTACTGGTTGGATGTTGTCTATCCTGCCCCAAAATTGCTGCAGGAGATAGAAGAATGTTGAGAAGCAAGTTAATCAAGTTTTTGGCAAGTATTTAGCACTGCAGTATTTAATTTAAAAAATATTGTGTTTTGACTTCTATGGGGAACATCCTATAGAGCTTTAGAAAGCGCAGATGAAGGTAGATCAATAATTAAGTTTGGCATGTCAGAAATACAGCCTACTGAGGCTTTGTAACAGGAAATTAATAATTTAAGAAGGCTTTAGGAAAAATGTTTTTTTAAAAAAAATTATCTGTGTGTGAAAGCTTTTCCATGGGTGTTGGCTGGGTGCAAGAGCAGATACATGTGAGCTAGTATATAACTGAAGGTGGTTGCCAATTGAGCATGTTCAAAAGAGACATTTCTGACATGTTTGGAAGTCTAGCTGTTAAATCTTTATATAACTTTGGAGATATTTTGGGGTTTTAAATACTTTACATGCTGTAGGTGGCAATTAAAAATTTTTGAACATAGAAACATAGAAAATGTACAGCACAATACAGGCTCATCAGTCCACAGTGCTGTGCTGAACAAGTACTTTAGAAATTACCTCAGGTTACCCATAGCCCTCTATTTTTCTAAGCTCCATGTACCTATCCAGGAGTCTCTTATTGTATCTGCCTCCACCACCGTCGCCTGCAGCCTATTCTATGCACTCACCACTCTCTGCGTTTTTAAAAAAAAAACTTACCTTTGACATCTCTGTACCTACTTCCAAGCATCTTTAAACTGTGTCCGCTTGTGTTAATGATTTCTGCCCTCGGAAAAAGCCTCTGACTATCCACACGATCAGTACCTTATACACCTCTACCAGGTCACCTCTTATCTTCCGTCACTCCAAGGAGAAAGGGCTGAGTTCACTCAACCTATTCTCATAAGGCATTCTCACCAATCTGGGCAACATCCTTGTAAATCTCCTCGGCACCTTTTTTATAGTTTCCACATCCTTCCTGTAGTGAGGTGACCAGAACTGATCACTTTTCATTTTCTTAAATGAAACTGGGGAAATCTTGGAGCTAAATCTACTGTAGTTGAGATGCATTGCTCTCAGTACATCATTGCAGTTAGTAATTCATAGAACTGCTTGCTGCTTTTCATTAATTGTACTTTTGTTTTGAAACCTTGTTATAAAGACAAAAGTTTTTTGTGTGATATTGAAACTTAAAAAGGACTTAATCAGAAACTGTTTTTATTTCTATGACTCTTCAAAGATATTGGCACCATTATGAAGGTTGTGGAGTTATCACCACTGCGAGGATCAGTTTCATGGACTGGTAAACCAGTTTCCTACTACCTGCATACAATTGACCGGACCATAGTAAGTAAAATATAAGATGTTTTAGTTACCAGAAAAGTTCCTTCCTTACACATGCTTGAATTTCCAGCATCTGCAGATTTCCTCGTGTTTGTTCCTTACACATGCTCTGTTTTAGGAACAGCTTTATTTAGAGATATAATGCAGAACAGGCTCTTCCAGCCAAACGAGCTGCATCGCCCAACAACCGATCTATTTTGCACTAGCCTTAATCACAGGACAATTTACAATGACCAGTTACACTACTAACTGGTAGTTCTTTGGTCTGTGGGAGGAAATGGAGCACCTGGAAGAAACCCACACGGCCACGGGGAGAATATACAAACTCCTGATGGGTGACGCCGGAATTGAACTCTGAAATCTGCCCCGAGTTGTAATAGCATCACACTAACGGCTACGCTACTTTGACATCCATGCTGCTTCCCCTCCACCATCAATTTTCTAAATGGACAATGAACAAACCCATGAACACTAACTCACTGTTTTTGGGCTCTTTTTGCACTACTTATTTAATTTAAAATATATATTTCTTGGTGTAATTTATAGCTTTTTATATATTGCAATGTACTGATGCCACAAAACTGCAAATTTCACAACATGTGCCAGTGGTGTTAAACCTGATTCAAATTGTAAGATTATTGGTGTCTTGACGATGGCATAAGAAAAATGTGGAACGAACTGCTAGTGCAAGTAGTGCATGTGAGCTTGATTTCAATGTTTAAGAGAAGTTGGGATAGGTATATGGACAGTAGAGGTATGGAGAGCTATGGTTCAGGTGCTGATCAATGGGGAGTAGACAGTTTTAAATAGCTCAGCGTGGACTAGATGGTCAAAAGAGACTGTTTCTGTGCTGTACTTTTCTATTACTCTTTAAAAATCATTGGTTAATACTGTTTTCTCATAAACAGTAACTTGTTTTTGAAATATAAATTTCTCATAGGAGTAGATACAGGCATGATGCTTCCCTTGCTGGTTCTACCTCAAGCCAGGGTTCACTTTCTCAGTTCAATTGGTCAGCCATTCAGAAAACTGGTGTGAAGAAATTCCCTCACCCAGGTGATTGATAGTAAATCTTTATGATTCTCTATGAGAGCAGCAGAAGCTTTGTTGCAGATGATGTTTAAGACAGATTGATTAGTTACAGAGTATTAAAGGGGAAATTGAAGGTAGCACTGAGTTGGCATATTAACCAAGGTGTTGTTGAATCATGGAGTGGCCACTTGTGGCATATCTATTTATTTATCACACATACATCGAAACATGCAGTACAGTGTACCATTTGCATTAGCATCCAGCGCAAACCAAGAATATGCTAGGGGTAGCTCTAGTATTACCATACATTCTGGCACCAACATTGCATTTTCAGCACCCTACTACTGTTTCTGTTTCTTATATTGCACTCTTAGCACGTAGAATAATACCAAGAATGGTGCTGGGAATGAAAATTGTGTGAACCTGTGGAATCTCATTGATCTCCCAGGTGATAGACAAAAACATGGCAATGCTTTCTGTTAACTGCCGTTATTGCAGCTTCCTTTTGCTGGTCATCAAATTCGTCATTGATTTGTATATTAGTAACTAAGTAACTGGTGCAGATGGCAGGGCTTCAAATTCTTAGATCACTGGGATCTATTTTGGGGAAGGCATGACTTATACAGAAACGATGGGTTACACCTGAACTCAAAGGGTACTAATATCCTGGCGGGATTGTTTAATATAGCTGTTAGGGAGGGTTTAAACTGAGTTGGCAAGGGGAAGGAAACCAGGGTGTTAGGGTCGAGGAAGAGGAAAATAGAAATAAGTCAAGAAAGTCCTGCTGTTCAGGAGGATTTAAGCTAATGTGGCAGGGGGATGGGAACAACTGCAGAGAGACAGAGGGGTGTAAAATGAGGGTAGAAGCAAAAAGTAGTAAGGTGAAAAGTAAAAGTGGCAGGCAGGCAAATCCAGGGCAAAAATCAAAAAGGGCCACTTTTCAACATAATTTTATAAGGGCTATGAGTGTTTTAAAAACAAGCCTGAAGGCTTGTGTGTCAATGCGAGGAGCATTCGTAACAAGGTGGATGAATTGAATGTGCAGATAGTTATTAATGAATATGATATAGTTGGGATCACAGAGACATGGCTCCAGGGTGACCAAGGATGGGAGCTCAGCATCCAGGGATATTCAATATTCAGGAGGGTTAGACAGGAAAGAAAAGGAGGTGGGGTAGCCTTGCTGGTTAGAGAGGAGATTAACGCATTAGAAAGGAAGGACATTAGCCTGAAGGATGTGGAATCGATATGGGTAGAGCTGCATAACACTAAGGGGCATAAAACGCTGGTGGGAGTTGTGTACAGGTCACCTAACAGTAGCAGTGAGGTTGGGGATGGCATTAAACAGGAAATTAGAAATGCGTGCAATAAAGGAACTGCAGTTATAATGGGCGACTTCAATCTACATATAGATTGGGTGAACCAAATTGGTAAGGGTGCTGAGGAAGAGGATTTCTTGGAATGTATGTGGGATGGTTTTCTGAACCAACATGTCGAGGAACCAACTAGAGAGCAGGCCATTCTAGACTGAGTATTGAGCAATGAGGAAGGGTTAGTTAGCAATCTTGTTGTGCGAGGCCCCTTGGGTAAGAGTGACCATAATATGGTGGAATTCTTCATTAAGATGGAGAGTGACATAGTTAATTCAGAAACAAAGGTTCTGAACTTAAAGAAGAGTAACTTTGAAGGTATGAGACGTGAATTAGCTAAGATAGACTGGCAAATGATACTTAAAGGGTTGTCAGTGGATATGCAATGGCAAGCATTTAAAGATCGCATGGATGAACTACAACAATTGTTCATCCCACTTTGGCAAAAGAACAAACCAGGGATTGTAGTGCACCCGTGGCTGACAAGGGAAATTAGGGATAGTATCAAGTCCAAAGAAGAGACATACAAATTAGCCAGAAAAGCGGCACACCTGAGGACTGGGAGAAATTCAGAGACCAGCAGAGGAGGACAAAGGGCTTAATTAGGAAAGGGAAAAAAGATTATGAGAGAAAGCTGGCAGGGAACATAAAAACTGACTGTAAAAGCTTTTATAGATATGTGAAAAGAAAAAGATTGGTTAAGACAAATGTAGGTCCCTTACAGTCAGAAACAGGTGAATTGATCATGGGGAACAAGGACTTGGCAGATTAATTGAATAACTATTTTGGTACTGTCTTCACTAAGGAGGACATAAATAATCTTCCGGAAATAGTAGGGGACCGAAGATCTAGTGAGATGGAGGAACTGAAGGAAATACATGTTAGTAGGGAAGTGGTGTTAGGTAAATTGAAGAGATTAAAGGCAGATAAATCCCCAGGGCCAGATGGTCTGCATCCCAGAGTGCTTAAGGAAGTGGCCCAAGAAATAGTGGATGCATTAGTGATAATTTTTCAAAACTCTTTAGATTCTGGATTAGTTCCTGAGGATTGGAGGGTGGCTAATGTAACCTCACTTTTTAAAAAAAGTAGGGAGAGAGAAACCGGGGAATTATAGACTGCAAACATGAGGAAATCTGCAGATGCTGGAAATTCAAACAACAACACACACAAAATGCTGGTAGAACACAGCAGGCTAGGCAGCATCTATAGGGAGAAGCGATGTCAACGTTTCGGGCCGAGACCCTTCGTCAGGACTCTGTTAGCCTGACATCGGTGGTGGGGAAAATGCTAGAGTCAGTTATCAAAGATGTGATAACAGCACATTTGGAAAGCGGTGAAATCATCGGACAAAGTCAGCATGGATTTGTGAAAGGAAAATCATGTCTGACGAATCTTATAGAATTTTTTGAAGATGTAACTAGTAGAGTGGATAGGGGAGAGCCAGTGGATGTGGTATATTTAGATTTTCAAAAGGCTTTTGACAAGGTCCCACATAGGAGATTAGTGTGCAAACTTAAAGCACACGGTATTGGGGGTATGGTATTGATGTGGATAGAGAATTGGTTGGCAGACAGGAAGCAAAGAGTGGGAGTAAACGGGACCTTTTCAGAATGGCAGGCAGTGACTAGTGGGGTACCGCAAGGCTCAGTGCTGGGACCCCAGTTGTTTACAATATATATTAATGATTTAGACGAGGGAATTAAATGCAGCATCTCCAAGTTTGCGGATGACACGAAGCTGGGCGGTGGTGTTAGCTGTGAGGAGGATGCTAAGAGGATGCAGGGTGACTTGGATAGGTTAGGTGAGTGGGCAAATTCATGGCAGATGCAATTTAATGTGGATAAATGTGAGGTTATCCACTTTGGTTGCAAGAACAGGAAAACAGATTATTATCTGAATGGTGGCTAATTAGGAAAAGGGGAGATGCAACGAGACCTGGGTGTCATTGTACACCAGTCATTGAAGGTGGGCATGCAGGTACAGCAGGCGGTGAAAAAGGCAATTGGTATGTTGGCATTCATAGCAAAAGGATTTGAGTACAGGAGCAGGGAGGTTCTACTGCAGTTGTACAAGGCCTTGGTGAGACCACACCTGGAATATTGTGTGCAGTTTTGGTCCCTTAATCTAGGAAAGACATTCTTGCCATAGAGGGAGTACAGAGAAGGTTCACCAGATTGATTCCTGGGATGGCAGGACTTTCATATGAAGAAAGACTGAATTGACTGGGCTTATACTCGCTGGAATTTAGAAGATTGAGGGGGGATCTTATTGAAACGTATAAAATTCTAAAGGGGTTGGACAGGCTAGATGCAGGAAGATTGTTTTCGATGTTGGGGAAGTCCAGAACGAGGGGTCACAGTTTAAGGATAAGGGGAAGCCTTTTAGGACCGAGATGAGGAAATACTTCTTCACACAGAGAGTGGTGAATCTGTGTAATTCTCTGCCACAGGAAACAGTTGAGGCTGGTTCATTGGCTATATTTAAGAGGGCGTTAGATATGGCCCTTGTGGCTAAAGGGATCGGGGGTATGGAGAGAAAGCAGGTACAGGGTTCTGAGTTGGATGATCAGCCATGATCATACTGAATGGCGGTGCAGGCTCGAAGGGCCGAATGGCCTACTCCTGCACCTATTTTCTATGTTTCTATATTGATTTTGGAGTTGCAACTGGAAAGTAGCAAATAACCTATTTTGTTTTCCATTTCAGCTTGAAAACTACTTTTCTAGTCTCAAAAACCCAAAACTCAGGGTAAGTTTCGAACTTGTTAAAATAATTGCACTTAATGCATTTGAAGACAATAAATAAGCAATTTGGGAAAAAGTCGGGTAGGTGGAGCTGAGTCCACAGCCAGATTAGCCACAATCCTATTGAATGCCAGCGCAGCCTCGACGGGTCAGATGGCCAATTCCTGCTCCTATTCCTTGTGTTCTTTTGTACCTGTACACCAGTATAAATATAATCATCTGAAAATGTGGAGTGTAGTTGTGTTGGAACAAAATAATTGATTCCTGAACCAATGGAATAACCTTTTGGAGAAGGTGGACCAGAAGAGTAAATTGCACGTTAAGCAATTAATTTGAAAGTAAATGTAATTCTGAATATGAAAAGCTCAGTGTAAATTGGTGTGAACAACTACTAATTTGCATGGGCTATTTGTTTCCTATTAGAATTTGTATTTACTCTGTTTAATGTAATTCGAGGAGGTCATTTGATCCATTGTGTTTAATCTGGCTCTCAGCGCAATCCTCCACACTAACAGCTTTCTACATGAGCACGTCAGGAGTGTCCTGTCTGGCTGCATCATTGCGTGTACGGAAAGTGCAAGGCATTGGACTGCGACCCAACAGAAGACAGTAAAAACTGCTGAGAGCATCACTAAGGTCTCCCTCCCCCCATTTGTGACATTTACCAGGAATGTTGTTGATGAAAGGCAAGAAGCATTGCTGAGGATCTCTACCACCCATTCCACAATAACTTTGACCCACTACTGGCAAGAAGGCAGCATCAGGACTAGTGCTATGCATTACATGCATTTTGATTTATATTTTATTGTGTTGATATTTTGGTTTATGGGCTGCTTGTGATGTATGTATTATGAGTGCATCATGGTCTGGAGAAGCTTTGTTTCATTTGATTGTATATATGTACAATCAGATGACAATAAACTTGAACTTTAACACCCCATGCCACCCATATTCCACTAGCTTCTCTGCAACCAGTTCTTTCTGTGGTGCCCTATTAACATCCACCTGATTCTATCACCAATATATACTGGAAGTGATTTGCAGGAACTATTTTGCATGTCTTTGAGATGTGGGAGAAAACTTACCAGGATAGGGGTTCCTGACCTGGTGTCCATAGACCCCTTGCTTAATGGTATTGGTCAATGGCGTAACAATGTTTGTGAGCCCTTGCATTAGGAGAAGGTGCTCATTCTGCACGGTACTAGAAGTCAGTTTTGAACTTGGGTTGCTGGATCTGTGAGGCAGTAGCACTGCCCTCTGCACTACTGTGCCGTTGCATATAGAGTAGGATGAAGTTTTGTGCAGTTTAATCTGTTTCCCCCACCATCCCATTTGTAGAATAAAACAAGAACAGCTTGTTTCCTGTTCTATCTTTATAATTTAGGTTTTCATAATGTTATCTTCATTTAAGGTTAAGGATCAGCTTTTATTATCACATGCACATCAAAACAGTGAAATGCGTCAAATCAGATCAGTGAGGATTGTGCTGAGCAGCTTGCAAGTGTTGCCACATTTCTACCACCAACATAGTATACCCACAACTCATTGACCCTTAACCATATGTCTCTGGAGTGTGGGAGGAAACTGGAGTACCCCAAGGGGTCACAGGGAGAACATACAAACTCCTTACAGACAGCGGAGGGGAGGGGATTGAACCCTAATTTTACAGCCGGTGGTGTGATAGCACTACAGTAATTGCAGTGCTACTGTGCCTAGAAATATGTTGCCGAGCAAAGCTGAAATAATTGATTTTTTTCTTGCTCTTTCAATGAGTGTTGCTCTGGCACTTCAGTCTTCCAGAGGTTTAATTAAATATGATTTCTGTTTCTCAAAACAGTTAGTTTGAAAATGACACTTGGCATTGGTGACAAATATGAAAGGTCACTTCATGAATCGTAGTCCACACAATATGAATGAACTTTTGATATTTTGGTTACAGGAGGAACAAGAGGCAGCTAGACGTAGACAACAAAAGGAAAACAAAGAAAATAAGAGTAGTACAACAACTCCAACCAAGGTAATGCATTTAATTTGTGTGAAATATCTTTGAAGGGTAACTGCACAATACTATTTGGGTAGATGTGCTTGTGATTCATCAACCAGCATATAATTAACTCTTTGTAATCTCGTTCATATTAAAGTGACATTGGAAATTAGTTTTTAGATGTTAGATAATTTTTACTTCTGCTTTTGGGGGTAGTGCTGTAAGTGCCACCATTTACTATTATCCCTAATTGCCCTTGAACTGAGAGCTAGCCCATTTCAGAGGACATTTGAGCCAACCACATTGGGCACGAAATAGCAAATAGGCCCAACCAAGATGTCAGTTATTCTCCCCTGACTGATCATTTGATTATGAGCACTTGGTTTTGAAGCATTTTCCTGAATTTAAGTTTGCACTTTACAACATCTGTCTGATTAAATTCTTGCCTGTTACCATGGGATAATTTTACTGATTTTTCTCATCTTTGCAACTCTTTGGTATTTTGTCATGTCCTTGTTCTTCTTGCCATTTGTATGCTCCCTCCTTCTGCCTGCTAAAGGCACAACCTAGTTAGCTTAGTAAATATTTATATATAAGACAAGTATTTTAAAAATATTTCTGAAATACAGTGTGGCGGTTAGTGTGACACAATTACAGCTTGGGGCATCAGAATTCATTTTTGATGCTGTCTGAAAGAAGTTTGTACATCCCTTCCTGTGAACACATGGGTTTCTTCCAGGTGCTCGGCTTTCCTCCCAGATTCCAAAGATATACTGGTTAATGGATTAATTGATAATTGTAAATTGTCCTGCAATTAGGTGGGTTGCTGGGTGATACAGCTTGTTGGGCTGGAAGGACCTGTTCCATTCTGTATTTCTAAATGAGATAAATACTCTGGACAAGCCAGCGAGCACTGTGACGGTTATGCTTTTTGACTTCTCCAGTGCATTCAACACCATCCACCCTGCTCTGTTGGGTGAGAAGCTGACAGTGATGCAGGTGGATGCTTCCCTGGTGTCATGGATTATTGATTACCTGACTGGCAGACCACAGTACATGCGCTTGCAACACTGTGTGTCAGACAGAGTGGTCAGCAGCACTGGGGCTCCACAGGGGACTGTCCTGTCTCCCTTTCTCTTCGCCATCTACACCTCGGACTCCAACTACTGCACAGAGCCTTGCCATCTTCAGAAGTTTTCTGATGACTCTGCCATAGTTGGATACATCAGCAAGGGAGAGGAGGCTGAGTACAGGGCTACGGTGGGAAACTTTGTCACATGGTGTGAGCAGAATCATCTGCAGCTTAATGTGAAAAAGACTAAGGAGCTGGTGGTGGACCTGAGGAGGGCTAAGGTATTGGTGACCCCTGTTTCCATCCAAGGGGTCAGTGTGGACATGGTGGAGGATTACAAGTACCTGGGGATACGAATTGACAACAAACTGGACTGGTCAGAGAACACTGAGGCTGTCTACAAGAAGGGTCAGAGACATCACTATTTCCTGAGGAGACTGAGGTCCTTTAACATCTGCCGGACAATGCTGAGGATGTTCTACGAGTCAGTGGTGGCCAGTGCTATTATGTTTGCTGTTGTGTGCTGAGGTAGCAGGCTGAGGGTAGCGGACACCAACAGAACCAACAAACTCATTCGTAAGGCCAGTGATGTTGTGGGGGTGGAACTGGACTCTCTGACGGTGGTGTCTGAAAAGAGGATGCTGTCCAAGTTGCATGCCATCTTGGACAATGTCTCCCATCCACTCCATAATGTACTGGTTAGGCACAGGAGTACATTCAGCCAGAGACTCATTCCACCAAGATGCAACACTGAGCGTCATAGGAAGTCATTCCTGCCTGTGGCCATCAAACTTTACAACTCCTCCCTCGGAATGTCAGACACCCTGAGCCAATAGGCTGGTCCTGGACTTATTTCCACTTGGCATAGTTTATTTATTATTATTTAATTATTTATGGTTTTATATTGCTATATTTTTACACTATTCTTGGTTGGTGTGACTCTAACGAAACCCAATTTCCCTCAGGATCAATAAAGTATGTCTGTCTGTCTGTTCATCCGGCTGGCTACTGATTATCAGTGTTTGAACCTTGGTTGACTATGCCTGCGTTAGAGAAATACAATTTTTCATACTGAATGATCAATAAAATTGACTCTTTATTATGCCCTAATAATGCTAATGCAACTGACAGGATTCTGGTCCTGAAGAGGAGAAAATTGGGGTAACCGGAATTAAAAAATCAGCTTCACCTGCTAAACCACGGAAGAGCAAGATAATTAACAAAGGCAAGAGAATTGCAGTAAGAAAAAGAGGGCGTCCCAAGAAAATGAGCACTGCAATTTCAAAAAGAAATACAAAGAAAAGCCAATCTGCACTGGATCTTTTACATGCTCAGACTCTATCGGCATCCTCACCTCAGGGTAAGTTCTGCAGTCAGTTTCCCTGTTTTGTTCTGTGAATGGGCAAGTAAAAAGCTTTGTAGTTTTATTCATTTTCATTAATGTTGCCTAATTTAATGGCAACAAAGAATGCCTTCAGGTATGATTACATTGCTGTATAAACAGAGTCTTTTAAACCACATGCACTTGATACTTCTAAATGCATTGATAAGTAGCATTTAATTACTTCAAGCTAAGTTATAAATTCAATGCAGAAATATTGAAAATTCATTATAATTTCCAATGGTTTACCCATCTCTGGTAAATTGTAAGCAGTGTCTTACTAACTATTGAGTAACTTGTTCACTCAAATTCTGTAAAGGTTTGGGGATAAATTTTTAGTAGGCATTAACTGATATTTACTCGTTAACAAGGTGCTAAATTTAACCTACCAATATTACTTTGCATGCTTCTGACCTGAAGTATGGTTATTTTAAATACCTACATGAAGATTCAGCATCCACTTGCATGACCTTAATTGGGATTGAAGAAAAATTAGTTCACTGGTGGAAAATATAACTAAAATATCTGACATGTGATAGGGCAGGGGTTCCCAAACTTTTTTTAATGTCATGGATCCCTACCATTATAAGTTGGGAACCCCTGCGATAGGGTGCTACATCTAGACCCACTCTTGAGTAGTTGGCACGAAATACATAAAACTATTACGCAGTTGTTAAATATGGCTAAATGCCATATTTTTCATTATATTTTGGCATACTAACTTGCTATTAAAATATTTGCACTTATAAATCTATCAAGTTGGCCTTGATTCAGTTGTAATAACATTTGGGTCTTTAATTACAGTAGGTGGAGTTTAATGTTAATTTTGGTCTTGCCCACATGGATTTTGTCAATTTGCTGCTTTAGCTTTGTAAATGTTTTTGCCCTTCTTTGATAGTGTTGATAAAGCCACATGTATTGTCTGGTGTGCAATTTGCTTAATAACAGCTGATATTTGTAACATTATAACTCACGAAAAACTCCAGTCCATTACTTTCCTTTTTCAGATGCATACAAGTCACCTCATAGTCCATTTTACCAACTACCTCCCAAAGTGCAACGCTATTCACCCAATCAGTTTTTACTGGGTCCTACACCACCTGCACTACAGAAGCTGCTAGGTGAGTATTGCTGCTGTTTGGTGCTTGTGTACCTGCATGGAATTATATGGCTGCTCTGGACTGTATATAAATTTAATTTTCATTCTCTCTGCTCTGGTTTTTACAAAGCTATTATTGCCTGCAATACTGTCTGTCTATCTTTTATATTTTCTGTCTGTTGCTTTTATAGTTGTCAACTTCAAAAGTCAGTCAATACACTTGGCTTTTAATCTGTACTGTTGTCACACAAGAATATTATCTCATTGATTTCTTGTTTCAGTATCTAGGTTTCTTTGAATTAGTAAATGATAAACCTAACATATTAATAATGCCAGATTATTTAGTTATATAAATCAATGCAGTTGAGTGTAAACTCTGCCATTTTGGACTTTAATTATTGTAGAATTTTGAATGTTGGGCATGGCTGGATTTAAACTTGCATGTGTAGCCCCTGGAAATTTTGTTCTTTTTGTGACAACTTTATTATGTAACTGTCCTACTTCAATGAGAAAATTTAATAAACAAACTAATCATATCCTTTGTATTATCCATCTCATGGGGAGCTTACAACTACCTTTGTAGGCCTATTAGACCATAAGACTTGGGAGCAGAATTAGCTGTTAGACTCCTCAATTTCTGATAGTTGATATATTATCCCTTTAAGCCCCATTCCCTGTAACCTTTGACACCCTTACTAATCGAGAACCTTACAAACTCAGCTTAAAATATATCCAATGACTTGGCCTCCATAACTGTCTTTGGCAGTGAATTCCACAGATTCACCATCCTCTGGCTAAAGAAATTCCTCCTCATTCATTAATTGGTATTCATTTTGGCCATGTTGTCTCTCTCTCCCCCCCCCCCCCCCCCCACCCCTTACACCCAGTGTTGTTAACAATCAAATGGGTTGTACATTAAAATGGGCATCTTTTATCCATTTGCAACAAATCTGATTGCAGCTTTATTCAGTAATACATGCTGAACTTAGAAAGGAACTGGAATAGGTTTTTGAATTGTTGACAGGAAAAGATCGAGACTTGGAAGAAAACATAGCCTGGATACCAACTGAACTTGAAAATAGTTTGTCTTGAATAAAGTAGTCAGCACCTTGTCATTGGTGATTATGTATCAAGTTTGTGAAGTCTGGATACTGTTGCAAATTGAAAACCTGTGCTTTCTCTTCCTATTTGTTTAGTGTGAGGTTGAGTGACATGAAGGTTGGGGTGGAAAGGTGGTTGGGATGCAAAATGACTTGATTAAAAAAATCCAAATAATATCTAATGATATTAGATCACTCTATCTATTTCTGGTTACCTCCCTACATGGAAGATCAATAAGATCGAAAGAGTACAGAGAAAAGTTATAAAGTTGTTGCTGGGACTTAAGGACCTGGGTTATAGGGGAATGTTGAACAGGTTAAGACTTTTCTTTCCTGGAGTGTAGGAGAATGAGGACAGATTTAACAGAAGTATGGAGAACTGTAGGGTATAGATAGAGTAAATGCAAGCTTGCTTTTCCACTGAGGATGGGTGAGACTAGAACTAGAGGTCATAGGTTAAGGGTCATAATAGGTCATAATGTTTAAAGACGAATCTGAAGGCTGCCTTTTCCGCTCAGGATGGTGTGAGTGTGGAGTGGGCTGCCAGCAGAAGTGGTGGATGTGGATTCGATTGCAACTTTTAAGACAAGTTTGCGTAACTACAAAGTGTGGGTATGGGTGCGGCTCTGAGAGTTGGCAGTGTGGAATGGACTAGATAGGTCAAAGGGCCTTTCTGTGCTGTAGTGCTCTATAACTGATTTCTTGAACTTTATTTGATTTAACATAGAAATAATGTATTTGGACTTGCAAAAGTGAAGTAAGCAGTTAAAATTTAAGCCATTGTTATTTATAAGGATTATTAATTATGATTTGCAGTTGCTGATTTTTTTCTCTACTTAAGCTCATTGTAGGGACCCAATTAGTGAATTAAAGGCTCTAATCAAAGTTTTGCAATAATCAGGCTGGCTGACCAGTAACTCACATAATGCTTTGCATTGAAAGTTGTGCAAACTGTGAATGAACACGTTAAGGTTTCTGCCCAAACCTTTGATTTAAATTAGTTTTCTGATGCTCTGCAATGGAAGCAAGGGTAAAGCTTACTTCATAATATTTGGACACAGCTTGAGTTTCTGTGTTATTTCTGAAAAGTGAATGCATCTAGGCCTTTTGCTGCTTTAAAGTTGTGTGGAAAGAGCCGGCAAGTGAATTATCCATCAAATTTCTTGCACATTATTAACCAGACACTGGTATGATGTGGCAGGTCTCTGTTACGGCAAAATCTGCAGATAGACCCTTGAAGCTGGGGAACCTTCATTTGCTGTTGGCTTAAGATTGCGGAATACAAGTGAAAAATAATTCCCCTTTTCTTTTGGCCAACCGCATGGAATGCTGCTGATTGAATATAATTTTTATTTTTGACTCCTAAATACAAAGATTGTGCAGATGCTGGATATCCAGAGTAACGCACACACAACTCAGCAGGAGCAGGTCAGGTAGTGTCTGTGGAGAGGAATAAAGAGTTGAGGGCTCCAGGATATGATGAACATGCAATCATGTTGATTTCCCCAGTTGATGTTTGTAGTTTTGATCAGTTTTCTGTGGCAATAGAGAAAGTTGGCAATTTTCTAGTTGAAACTCAATTACACTGAAGAGATTCTGTTCATTGTGAAAAATTATATTACCAGATCCTTTGCTTCATCACTACAGCCACTTTGCTCTAATGAGGGAAATGGACTAAAGTGCTTAGTGATGTTCTTTTGCTATTGCCATATTGTTAACACACAAACTGCAAACTTGCTTTATTGGCAGTGTGGTGCATCTCTTGCCCACCCCCCCCCCCCCCCCATGTAAAGTTTTGGAAAGTTATTCTCCAAACAAAAACAGATGTATTCTCCCTGAATATTGAATGAAGAAATGTGATAATTTAAGTGATTAATTATGCACTAATAAGTATTGATCAAATCTAGAGTCTTTCAGGTTGCAGTATCTGCAGTTTATGGCATATATGAAGACACCTCAGTACAAAACTAACCTGCAGCAATTATTGGACCAGGAAAAGGTACGCTGCTTGATTTATTCCATGGTAAAATTAGAGTGCATCAGTAATATGCTTCAAGAAAATGATATCAGAATTAATGAGCTAAAGGTAATGAAGGCTGTAATTTGATCGCATTGGCTTGAATGTCCAGGTACTATGGTTACCATTTATTTCAATATCTTGATAAAAGTGAGCTTTGGTGTAATATTAGTTCCCTTAGGACAGAACGTGATGTTAATGACACTGCCCACTCTTGCCACTGATCTACATGATAAATTGACTTGCATTTTTCTCAGATGTGCAAACATTGACTTTCAACCCAAAACTGTAGGAAATACAGATGATGGCAGACATGCTATGTGATCTTGTACTCTTATGACCAGGCCTTGGTCATGCCACAGCAGAAAAACACTTTGGGTGTGTTAGGGAGCTGCCTGCAGTTTGAAGTAGCTGTCAAACACATGAAGGGCTTTGCTTCCTGATCGTAATATTGAGAAAATCTGCTAATTTTCCAATGAAAGAATTGTAAAGAATCGTAAAATATTAAAAATAACAAACACAACAACTATAATTCTAAACTCTGCAAGTTTTAGCTGAGTGCATGCAGCATATCATTGCTGATCTAATTTCTCTTGCTCATATATTTCTTTATAATTTCCTTTTTCTCTACTGCCCCTTCCACACCCACACTTAACCCCAGCTCACTGTTGAGAACTTCGTTTTTTACTTTACCCTCAATTTGTGTTCCATACCAGACTCATTCTAATAACTGTTTTTCAGATTTCCTAGTGCTGTATTTGATTTATATGATTTTCCTGAACTCAGTTCACTAATAAAGTTCACAAATGTGATGGGCCTCATCAAGTAAAATTCCTACAAAGAGGGGGCAAGTGTATCCAATCCTCTTAAAACAGCTGTGTTTGTTTTTGGGTTAATGTTAAGGGATCCAAAGACACCTCAGGTTACTTTGCACTTGGAGTATTGCATGCAGGTTTGATTGCCCCATTACAAGCAGGATATGGAAGCTTTGGTGAAGGAACAGAAGAGGTTTATTAGGATGTTCCTTGGATTAGAGAGTATGACTTCTGAAGGACAGGTTGGACAAACTTGGTTTGTTTTCTTTGGAACATCAGATGCAGAGCAAAAATGTGATAGGTTTGTAATAAATTTTTGAAACCTGTACTTAAAGGTAGACAGTACTAGAGGGCATGCATTTAAAGCAGATATGCAGGACAAGTGTTTTTACATGGGGAGTGGTAGGTGTCAGGAGCAGGCTGCAGGGGTAGTGATTGAAGCAGATAGAATAGTGGATTTCAAGAGGTTGTTGGGTAGATATACGAATATCATGGGATATTATGTACATTTGGATGAGATTTAGTCAAATTTGTCATCATGTTTGGCACAGATGTGGGCTGAAGCGCCTGTATCTGTGCTGTGCTAACAGTTCTTGTAATTTTTTTTGTTTGACACAAATTTCAGAAGATATAATCTATGTAGGTAGCTATTAACAAGAGGTGTTAATTGTTCCTTTTGCAGTTGAAGAACATGCAGTTAACAGGGACGGCACAGCAGCTGTTTCAACATTGTCAGACACAGAAAGAAGAGGTCCGCCTTCTTTTTCAGCAGAAACTTGAAGAGGTATTAACTATGTGGCTGCATCTGTAGAGTGTAAAGCTATTTGCTAGTCCTGCACTACCTTGAACATAGGTCTCTCTCTCTAATACTAAATTATGCAAGTTCTTTTAACATTTCAAGTGTAATCCTTGCAATACTCACTGTCGTCAGTCACTTGCACCGTGCTTTATTCCTCTGTTTGTATTGTACACACACAACCTTGATGTCAAATAATATTTTGGCACCCTATTTTAATTACGATTCCTATTCCCTTTATAAAGCTTTCAATGTGAACCCTCAGCAAATATCTAATATCAGAATGCCCTGGTTGAAAACTTGACAAGGTAGGGCAGGTGGCGAAGTTCTCTGTAGCTTTTCACAGTTGGGGGTCCTATGTGAAACATTGCTCAGAAACGCAATATTGAAAGCAGTGGCCTGCATTAGCAGTTCGCAGGAAAGGCACTTGCTTGCCTTGCACCTTGCTGACAACTGCCACTGCTTTTTTTTATGGGCTTCAGAGAGGCGACGTTTTTTCTAACTGGCATCTGTTTCAGTGTGGCGCTCTCTGCGGAGGCTCTGAGCAGGACAAGAAACAGTGGGGCTCTTCAAGCAGGACAAGAAAGTGAGGCTCTTCAACCAAGCGTTTTGAGGAATCTTCACTGAGACGTGCAGAGCCTTAACCAGGAGGTATAAACCTGGAAATATAAAACAGATTTAACTGTATGGAAAGCAAAATAAAAATGGGCCTAAAGGTAGAGGAAAAGGGATTTATTTGAGTGCAAATTATGGTTTTAGTGCAAATCAAGAGACATTTGAAATAGTGCTCAACCATATTATTTCTCTGTATCATACATTGTCCAGGTTGAAGTTATTTTCTCATTTGAAAGCTTGTATTCCCTGAATGTGTTTACAAACTTATCTGATGTTTGGTCGGTTAGAAAAATTGTGAAAAGGAAACCTGTGGTTAAAAGAATTTTCATTTGAGAGGGGTTATAGAAATTGTCATGTTAGATTCAACCATTTTTGTTAAGCAAATTCCTCTTCTCTTCCCAGTTTTAACCCTCAACACCCACAGTTCTTTTAATCTAAATATTTAATGACCATGATGTGTGTGCTGATTTCAAGACTACTAACTTTAAAGTATTTGTATGACTATCTGCTAAGCCAAAATTGTTTTGCCTAGTCTTCTTGTTCTTAGCTGCTTTCACTGTTAATTGAAATTGATGATAATTGCCTTCATTGCTAATTGCAAACATGCAGATTTAATTAAATAAAATTGGTTATCTAATAACAATTACTACTCAAACAACTACTACTTAGGAAATCTTCAGCTATTTAGGGTTGTTTCACATCCAGTTACTAACTAGTGTTTGGGTTTGCCAATTTAAAAAAGTTAATTTTCTAAACCACTTGATGGTTAAAAATATACTGCATGCTACAGTAGAGCAAGTGAGGTTTTTGGTGAATAAGGCTGCATTGTTTTTGTGTATGAAGAGTAATAAGGAATTGAGAATAGCTATTTCAGTTGTACAACATTCAAAATTCAATTAAAATTTACAATTTGCACCTTGCATATTCTCTCTTCCAGTTGGGTATAAAGGCCATGACATTCAATGATTTACTCCAAGCGCAGAAAGAGATTATTGCACACAACAAGCATCTAAAAGAGCAGACAAAGCAGCTGGAAAAGGACAATGGTGACCTCAGGAAACAAAGTTTGCAGCTGGTAATTATTTAATGGGCTTAGAGTGAGCTGTAATTAAAATAGTTTTTTTCAAAAATCCTGCCACAGGTGTTTTTTTAAACTGGCTGGATTATAATTAGAAAGCAGGTGTGTAATATCAGTTTTGTGAATAATTGCTATAGTATTTTAAAAAAATCTAGGGTTTATGGTTTAAGAAAATAATGTTCTAGGGAGTAGAGTGCAAGCTGTATTTTTATTACTGTTAGTCATCATTTGGTAGGAACTACTGTGTAGGGGTTGGATTTGGAAGAACATTGTTCCATATAACTAATTTATTTAGTGATATAGCGTGGAACAGGCTCTTCTGGCCGAATAAGCTGTACTGTTATAAAGCCACAACATTAGCCTAATCATCGGAAACTTTAAAATGACCAATTATCCTACTAACTCGTATATGTTTGGACTGTGGGAGGGAACTGGAGCATCCGGAGGAAACTTCCCATGGCCATGGCTGTGCAAGAATGTACAAACTCCTTAGAGGTGACACTGGAATTAAACTCCGAACTTTGATACCTGAGCTGTAATAGTGTTGCGCTAACTGTTATGCTACTATGGCGGCCTATTTTTGTCCATTGTATCTTAAAACATTAATAGATATGAAAGTTAGCTTTAAGCATGTATGGGACAATTTTAGGGTGTCCACAAATATTTGAGATACTGTAATTTTTCAAATAAGTGCAAGCATGTTTATTTGTGGAAAGGGCAGTTGATAGGCTTTTCATGTGGCACATAAATTCTACAGCTGAAAGCACGATGTGAAGAGCTTAATTTGGATTGGTCATCACTGTCTTTGGACACCCTGCTGAAGGAGAAACAAGCCTTGAAGAGTCAGATCTCAGAAAAACAGAGGCACTGCTTAGAGCTTCAGGTAGGAGAGCCTCAAGCTGTTCTATTCAAATAAAATCAAACAGTGAATATCTGAGATAAATCCAAGATAAAAGTGCTAATGGAAAATGGAAATGCCATATGGCAAACTGATTAATTGGGCTTGTGAAAAAGACAGTGACAGGATAATTGAATTTCAGTGGTGATGGATCTTCCAATCCAAATGAACTATTTTGGAAGTGAATATGCATTGATAACTAGGAGCTGAGATAACCATCATCCTACTTCAACTGGACCTTGCATCATGTCTGATTACAATGGTACTGGATGTAGAAAGTCTGTATTCTACTTGTTGGTTAAATCCAACCTTTCCCTTGTCTATATCAGTGGTGCTGCAAACCTCGTATTTGAATTTGTTCTTAAACTCACCAGGCTTAATCAGCTTATTGAAAGTCACATGATATAAGCTTATTAAATTTGTGCTAATATTTATAAATTCTATGATGAACTCTTCCACCATACCCTGATGAGCATCCCGCAAAGAACTTACCATTGGCTTGCAAACTGGGGCAATTTACAGTGGACAGTTCCCCTATCAGCCCAGATATGGAGCACTTCAAGAAAGCCCACATGGTCACGGAGAGCATGCACACAGCGTTGTAGTTTAGGATTGCATCCAGCTCTCTAGAGCTGTAAGGGTTCAGCCCCACTCGCTACGACTCTCTATTGCCATTAAGGCAAGAGCATACACTTTCATTTTCACTTGTGTCTGCTTCTCTGAAGTTGGCATGACAGTTTTGAACATATCATTTAAATGTATTTATGAAACTTGGTAATTGGCACTATTTTCACGTGTAATCTTGTAGTTTTGAGATTGGGGTATAATTATTTACAATTTAATGATGATAGCCTAGTAAATAACATAGGCTTTCACTTGTATTAGGCATGAAGATTAGGAAATGAAATTACTTCCTTTGTTATTGATGAACATAATAAATTTGGAACAGATTATTTGGCAGAGGGAAAAAACTAGTAATTAGCAAAGATGTTTGAAGGCACTTCATAGGAATGTTATGAACAAATACTAATGCCAGACCACACAGAGTCCTGGAGCAGATGTCAAAAATCTTGTTCTAGGAGTTGGTGGTGAGAAAGTGGTGAAGAGGTAGAATTTCAAAGCTTGACAGCTCTGCTCATTGCAGGCACCAGCCCCTGTGGAGAAGACGTTAAGTTTCTTTTGTGGGTGACAGAGCACAATGAGCAATAAATTTCATTTAAGTTCTGAATAATTGGTTATAAGAACTATCTACTGTCACAGATTTAAAAATGTTATAAAGTTACAAAACTGGTGAAAACTGGTGTCATTTTATTATGGGCCATCATCCTTGTCATCTGTGATACCCGATTCTATCGATACCAGGTTTAGACCCTAATTTCAACAGAAAAGGGTTATTTGCATTACTTTACAATAATTGTGATTTTTGTCTAGCTTACATGAAATATTTTAAGATTGGCAATCTATTGCTTTATTTGTTAGTATTTAACAAAAGTAGGATTATGGGGAGAAGGTGAGATAGATACCTATCAAATTATTGATACTGATGTAACCACTTTATTTAGTTTTTATTTCTAAAGTAACTTTGTTTACATATATTTAGATTCTGTGTATGAAACTATATGTTCATATTTGAGTGAAATATAATTATGGATTATAGCTACTTTTCTCCTCTTCTGATTCCATTAGATAAGCATTGTAGAGCTGGAGAAGAGCCAACGGCAGCAAGAGCTAATACAGCTGAAATCTTACATGCCATCAGATGATGTATCCCTTCAGCTACGTCACAAAAGCAAAAATTATGAAATGGATTCAGAAAGAAACAGATTTCAACTTGAAATTGATTGTCCTAAAATTCCAATGGGAAGTATGAATGGTTTGAGTCCAGAACTCTCGATTAATGGAAATGCAACTCCTTTTGAAATTCACAGTTCTTTAAGCCGACCTTCTTCCAAATCCCAGAATGTATACAACACTGCATTTCCAGATCCGGACAATGAACTGTGTATCCCAAATTTTATGAGCAAACATAAAGTGGACAGATCATCGAATCATTCTCTTCCTGATTACACCAGGTTTTCTCCAGCTAAAATAGCACTTCGACGACATTTGAACCAGGATCATACTGGAGGGGGGAAGCTCACGCATGAAGTACAATCGGCCTGTGCTCAGAGGTTAGTGACGGACAAGTGAATGGTGTGGCTGAGCTGTAATGAAGTGTTTCATTTGCATTCCCAAGAAAAACAAGGGGAAAGCACTGCCCCCTGTGGGTAGAAGTTTTCTCTATTAAAATCAGTGTACAAATATAATAGTGCTCAGTGTTGTAATCTATCAGATTTGGATTTTAAAATCCAAAACTAGTAATTAAATACAGATGACTGAAAATTGAACTTCTGCACAATTTAATGTGAAAAAAATGGGAGAATACTGTAGACAGAAGAGATTAGTTAGCCATTTGAAAACTAATTTAATTTTTGGAAGGGTCTCGGCCTGAAACGTCGACAGCGCTTCTCCCTATAGATGCTGCCTGGCCTGCTGTGTTCCACCAGCATTTTGTGTGTGTTGCTGATTACTAATTTAATTGGTTTAACACATCGTGTGCCAAAGGGCTTGTATGTTCTGCAGGATGAGCACACAAAATTGGATATTTATCGAAGGCAGAAGTATGAATAGTGACTCGATTTAGATTTATTTATCGCATGTGCATCAAAACAGTCATTTGAGATAACAACCAACACACTAAGGATATGTTGGAGGTGGCTCGTAGATGTCACACCATATTTCTGTTGCCAACACGGCATACCTACAGTGGTCAGCGGAAGAATACAGAACAAAACAGAACATACTGAATAACATCAATGCAACAAGCCCCGTTCATCCCAACCCACACACACATGCATTGTCCTCCAGCAGACTCATGGATTCGCAGACACTGGGTCTCTGAACCACCAGATAAACTACTTCTCTTAAGATAAACTAGTAAATTAATTTTAGTTATGATTGCACCCAAAAGAATTAGAATGCAAATAATATTTTAGTGTGTCTATGTTCATGACAATCCTATCTATATATTTTTTGGTATTTTTGAAGAATTCATAAAGCTACACACTAAATTCTGTCATGCACAACTTGTGGATAGAAGGAATCTGTTTAATGAAGGAGCAATGTGTAAAAACTAAAGATAAGCACTCCAACCACCTTACTGCATTGCAAGATCAAAGTTTGCAATGCTGTAGATCATAATCATAGAACACTACAGCACAGAAACAGGCCCATCCTGCCTATCTAGTCAGTTCCGGACTATTAATGTTCCCTCCATACCCCTCCCATCTCTGTACCTATATAAATTTCTCTTAAATGTTGAAATTGACCCTGCATGCACCACCGCTGGCATCTCATTCCACACTCTTACCACCCTTTGAGTGAAGAAGTTGTTCCCCTTTTCACCTTTCACCTTAACCTATGACCTCTAGTTCTAGTCTTTCCCTGACCTCAGTGGAAAAAGCAGCCTTGCACTTACTGTATCTATCATCATCATTATGTGCTATGTCATATGATGTAGGCTTTGATCATGGTTTTGACCATGGTTGGTTAACAAATTGCCCTTGGCAAATGTTTCCTACACAAGTGATTTTTCATTGACTTGTTCTGGGCAGTGCCTTTATAATACAGGTGACCCCAGCCATTATTAGTATGCTTAGAGATTGCATGGAGTCTGTGGTCGCATAACCAGGACTTGTGATATGTACCAGCTGCTCATATGGCCATCCACCACCTGCTCCCAAGGCTTCACATGACTCTGATCAAGGGTTCAGCAGGTGTTACACCTTGTCCAACGGTGACCTGCAGCCTACCGTAGGGAAGAAGCGCCTGCACCTCCTTTGGTAGAGTCGTATCTCCGCCCCACCAGCCAAAGCCTTACTACACCTCTCATTTTATATACTAACACTTTGGTGTACCATAATTTTGTAGCTTTAGAAAACTTTGAATGATAGGAAATTTGGAACACATTCTTAACCTTGTTTATGGAGATTATTAAAGGTACCAAATTTATTAACTTTAAATGCATGTCTCTACGACCAGTTTCAACGCTGTATTTAAGTGCAATAACTGAATGTGTTACAGGATTGATTGTCTGAAAGAAATCGGCCTTTCACATCAGAGTCCAGGAGTTCCAAATGGTATTCAGCATGGTTCCAATGAACAGCTACAACCATCATCAGTAACAATGCAGCAGATGGCATGTGAGAAAAGTATAGAGAAGGTATTATTGCGTTGATCATTTGTGAACTATGTAGTGTGGTGTGATACATATTAGCTTAATTTTTCTGATTATGTCAAACCCAGAATCACCAGATTCAAAAACTTTCCTCAAGTAGTAAAGATGATTAACACCTCCACCCACTAAACCACCCTTCCACACCCCTAACTACTACTACTTTATTTCCTCTTATGTACAGGCAGACACTTCTGTGTCTAGCGTCACTTTATGGAGTTATAATCAATCTGTGTGTATAAACTAACTGATGTATTTATATTTATTATTTTTTATTATTGTGTTCTTTATCGTATTGTGCATATTTTTTGCTACATTGGATCCAGAGTAATGGCCATTTCGTTCTCCTTTACACTTGTGTACTGACAATAACATTAAACAATCTTGAATACTTTGAAACCCTTCATCTGAATTTCATATATATTACGGTGCAGAAGTCTTAGGGGCACATATATATAGCTAAGGTGCTTAAGGCTTTTGCACGCTACTGTATTTTTGTGTGAATTTTATTCATGGCTGTGAAGGCCAAGTCATTGGGTAGGTTTAAAGTGGAGGTTGATAGGTTCTTAGTAAAGGCTTCAAAGGTTCCGGGGAGAAAGTAGGAGAATGGAGTTGAGAGGGATAATAAATTAGCCATCATGGAATGGCAGAGCAGAATCGATGGACCAACTGGTTTAATTTAGCTCATATATCTTATGGTCCTGTCTACTTCTGTAGAGTTGTCTATTTTATAATTCATTCTTCGTGTTGGTACACAATCCTTTCAAAAAAGGGAAGAAAATTCAGCCTGTCTAAAAGCAAACAATGTTACTATACATGGAAATATGATACTTGAGATTTAATAAAACAAATTGGAGCATTTGATGCCAACTTGATCTCCAACACAAGTGGGTAGTTGGCGATACCATCATGTTAATGGTGATCATACTTGACCTAATTTTTTTCCTACCCTCTGGCAGTATTAACCAATCATAGTGCAGACTGTCAAGTTAATACTTTTTTAGCTAGCTCCCATTGGTCTCTTGGTCCCATTGAAACAGTAGAATAAAATCTGAACACTTTATGAAAAATCCATACTGGGCAATAGCAGAATTAGAGTAGCCCCGGTTTCAGTTATCTGCCTGCTTATTGGGTGAATTTTGGAAGATTTGCACTGTAATTGATGTGCATTGCTTATGTTTCTCAAATAAATCAGTACCATCAACCTAATCACAATTTCTAAAAGGCTGTATTGCTTTTCGTTTGTAATTATTTATACTGATTTGTAACTGTTCTTGTGTTCCCCTCAGCTTTCTAAGGAGTTCAACAAAAGTCCAGTTAATAATTCTGAAACCATAACCAGCCTACCAATCAGTATTCCATTGAGCACTGTTCAACCAAACAAATTGCCTGTCAGCATTCCTTTGGCCAGTGTAGTTCTCCCGGTTCGTGCTGAGAAAGCGGTGAGTAATATACTAAAAATGCAAAATTATAACAAATTTTAAATGTTTTAATGCTTTTTGGATAGTTTAATAACATGCTCACAATATGGTTAATCTTACCACATCAGTGTTCTGTTTAGTTTTAAAGAGATTATGAATTCTTAGCTCTATAAATTGCTCTTTTATTTAGTCACATTGCTCCTTTTCCCTCATTAATAATAATATTAATGACCAATATTAATGAGCAACAGAACTAATACAATATAGCAATATTCTCTGTTCAAAGTGCTTTACAATGGGATGTAGTGCAAGCATGAAAATAAAATAATAAACATGAAAATAAAAGACAAAAAGATGTTAGCTAAAAGCAAGGTTAAATAAATAGGTTTTCAAGTGGCATTTAGAAATTTCAAATGAGTCTGCATCCCTTGTTGTTTAGGAGTGTTGTTGAAAAAAGCTGATCTGCCAATTATCTTTCAAAGGCGATGGTTTAAATTTAAGAGACTGGCAGAAGGTGCCTTGTTGGCCTGTAATGTTGCTGCAAACCTGTATTCATTCCCATGACTCTGTCCTGCCTTGACCTGGGCATTCTGGTATGGCACTGTGGCTTGGATTGCTGTGTCGGAGCAGAAGCCCATGCTCAGTCACTAGTTCTCATTTTATTCCTTCTCCTTCTGCTGCTGCTTCATGACATTTACAATCCTATTGATTTTATTTTGTTCTGCTGGAAACAATTTAAGTCTGTTGTTCACACCAGTTTCTGGTTGCCTGTTTAATTTTACCTACAATGTTACATAAAGTATTAGTGACTTTTGGAGCATGCTGATTTACCAAATAACACAAATGCTGAGGAACTCAGCAGATCAGGCAGCATCTATGGAAACTGGAATGAAGAGTCAATGTTTCAGGCCAGGCCTCAAATGTTGACTCTATTTCTTTCCATAGTAGATTCCTGCCCTGCTGAGTTCCTCAAGCGTTTTATGTGTGTAACTCTGCAGAATCTTCTGTGTTTCTGATTAACCAAAAAATGGACAGCATCTAATGCGTTTTGTCTCCATTGTGGCATTCCCCTGACATCTCCTGGCAATTTAACAATTCCTTACTCTTTTCACAAATAGCTTGACACCATTCCATCTCCAGTGCCACCTGGAGCACATTCCAACCTGAAAGAAAAGGCTGCCTGTTTTCTTTCCTTGAAGATGTTTCTCTATCATAAGAACATAAGAAATAGGAGCAGGAGTAGGCCATCTGGCCCGTTAAGCCTGCTCTGCCATTCAATAAGATCATGGCTGGTCTGACCATGGACTTATCTCCACCTACTTGCCTTTTCCCCATAACCCTTAATTCCCCTACTATGCAAAATCTATCCAACCTTAAATATGTTTACTGACATAGCCTCCGCTGCTTCATTGGGCAAAGAATTCACCACCCTTTGGGAAAAGCAGTTCCTCCTCACCTCCATCCTAAATTTACTCCCCCGAATCTTGAGGGTATGTCTCCTAGTTCTAGTCTCTCCTACCAGTGGAAACAACTTTCCTGCCTCTATCTTATCTATCCCTTTCATAATTTTATAAATTTTATAAATAATTTTATAAATTATAAATCAGAGCATTGAGTACAGAAGTTGGGATGTAATGTTAAAATTGTACAAGGCATTGGTAAGGCCAAATTTGGAATATTGTGTACAGTTCTGGTCACCGAATTATAGGAAAGATATCAATAAATTAGAGAGAGTGCAGAGACGATTTACTAGGATGTTACCTGGGTTTCAGCACTTAAGTTACAGAAAAAGGTTGAACAAGTTAGGTCTCTATTCATTGGAGCGTAGAAGGTTGAGGGGGGATTTGATCGAGGTATTTAAAATTTTGAGAGGGATAGATAGAGTTGACGTGAATAGGCTGTTTCCATTGAGAGTAGGGGAGATTCAAACGAGAGGACATGATTTGAGAGTTAGGGGGCAAAAGTTTAAGGGAAACACGAGGGGGTATTTCTTTACTCAGAGAGTGATAGCTGTGTGGAATGAGCTTCCTGTAGAAGTAGTAGAGGCCAGTTCAGTTGTGTCATTTAAGGTAAAATTGGATAGGTATATGGACAGGCAAGGAGTGGAGGGTTATGGGCTGAGTGCGGGTAGGTGGGACTAGGTGAGATTAAGAGTTCGGCACGGACTAGGAGGGCCGGAATGGCCTGTATCCATGCTGTGATTGTTATATGTTATATGTTGTTATTTGTTATAATTTTATGTTTCTATGAGACCTTCTCTCATCCTTCTGAATTCCAGCAAGTACAGTTCCAGGCGACTCAATCTCTCCTTGTAGTCTAATCCCCTCATCTCTGGAATCAACCTGGTGAACCTCCTCAGCACCACCTCCAAAGCCAGTATATCTCTCCTTAAGTAAGGAGACCAGAACTGTACGCAGTACTCCAGATGCAGCCTCACCAGTACCCTGTGCAGTTGCAGCATAACCTTTGTGCTCTTAAATTCAATCGCTCTAGCATTGAAGGCCAACATTCCATTTGCCTTCTTGATAGCCTGCTGCACCTGCAAACCAACCTTTTGCGATTCATGTACAATCACTCCCAAGTCCTTCTGCACAGCAGCATGCTGCAATCTTTTACCATTAAAAATAATAATCTGATTTTCTATTTTTCCTTCCAAAATGGATGAGTTCACATTTCCCAACATTGTACTTCATCTGCCAGACCCTTACCCACTCACTTAACATATCTATATCTCAATGCAGACTCTCCGTATCTTCTGGACAATTTGCTTTTCCATTCAATTTAGTGTCTTCAACAAACTTGGATACATTACACTTGGTTCCCTCTTCCAGATCATTAATGTGTGTCGTGAACAGTTACGGGCCCAGCACTGACCCCTGCGGTACATCGCTCATTACTCATTGCAAACCTGAGAAACACCCATATATCCCAACTCTCTGCTTTTTATAGGTTAACCAATTCTCTGTCCTTGCTAATCCATCACCCCCAACTCTATACATCCTTATCTTATGGATGTCTTTTGTGTGGCAACTTATTGAACATCTTCTGGAAATCCAAGTAAATAACGTCCATCTGTTCCCTTCTATCCACTGTACTCGTTACATCGTCAAAGAGCTCCAGTAAGTTTTGCTGAATCCATGCTGTGTCTACCTGATGGATCTATTTCTTTCCAGATGTGTCACTATTTCTTTGATAGTTTCAAGCATTTTCCCAGCTACAGATGTTAAACTAACTGGCCTGTAGTTACCTGCCTTTTGCCTACATCCTTTTTTGAATAGTGGCGTGACATTTGCTTTCTTCTAATCCACCGGGACCTGCCCAGAGTCCAGATAATTTTAATAAATTACCACCAAAGCCTCAATTATAACCTCTGCCATTTCTTTCAGTACTCTGGGATGCATTCCATCACAACCAGGGACTTGCCTATCTTCAGGTCCACAAGTTTGTTCAACACTACCTCTTTAGTGATAGCTATTGTATCGAGGTCCTCACCTCCTATTTCATCCATATTATCTCTTTGGCATTTTAGATGTCCTCCGTCGTGAAAACCACACAAAATAGTTATTCTAAACCTCAGCCATTTCCTCTTTACCCAATATTAATTCCCCCTTCTCGTCCTCCAAGGGACCTACGTTCACTTTGGCCATCCTTTTCCAGTTTATATAATTATAAAAACTTTTACTATCCACTTTTATATTCTATGCTAGTTTATTTGCATAATCTATCTTCCCTTTCTTTATTGCTCACTTAGTGGTACTTTATTGCTTTTTAAAGTTTTCCCAGTCTTCCAGTTTCCCACTACTCTTGGCGACTTTGTACACACGAGCTTTTAGTCTTCCTTTATTTCCTTAGTTATCCATGGCTGGCTCTCCTCACCCTTAACTGCCCTTGGTTTTAACTGGAATATACTTTAGTTGAACACTGTGAAAAATCTCTTTGAAAGTCTTCCACTGTTCCTCACTGTCCCATCATATAGCCCGTTTCCCAGTCTACCCTATCCAACTCCCTCCTCATCCCATTGTAGACTCCCTTATAGGCATAATATGCTGGTTTTAGATCGAGCTATTGCACCCTCTGTTTGTATGAGAAACTCAATCATGCTGTGATCACTCTTTCTAAGAGGATCCCTAACTACAAAATTGCTAATTTTACCTGTCTTATTGCACAGGACCAGATCCAAGATAGCATGTTCCCTTGTAGATTCAGTAACGTGCTGTTCAGGAAAGCTATCACGTATGCATTCTGTGAAGTCCTTCTCAAGAGGACCAACTTGATTCAGCCAATCTATGTGCAAGTTAGTCTTCCATGAAAACTGCTGCTTTATTCTTGCATGCCTCAGATATTTCTCAGTTTATTGCCTGTGCCACTGTGTTCTTATTCGGTGGCCTATTGACAACTCCCACCAGTGGATTTTTTTTCCTGTTACTATTCTTAATCTCTACCTAAATAGATTCAGCATTCTGCTCTTTAGATCTTATATCATCTCTCACTATCACCCGGATCTCATCCTTAATAGAGCTACCCCACCTCCCTTACCTTCCTGCCTATCCTTCTGTATTACCTGATATCCTTGAATATTTAATTCCTAATCCTCTCCACCCTGAACCACATTTCTGTAATCATACTCCTTTATACTGATTTGTGCCACAAGTTCACTGACCTTGTTACGACTACTATGGGCATTCATAGTGGCCAGTGAACTACTTGTGAGCCATTGGAATTGACTAGCTTACATTGTGGTGAAAATATGTAGATAGGGTTTTTCCTTGATTCTTAACATAAACTCTTAACAGAGTGGGAACAAGTTCATGTAGTTCCCAGACCATAAGGTACACACTGGTCTGGCAGTTTCTTGGACTAGCTCCTATTTAGTTAGATTGGACCTCATATTTTAAACAAAGTATATCGGAAATAAAATTTTAAAGCTATAATCAGAATCACGTTTAATATTGCTGGCAACTCATACAAAATGCTGGAGGAGCTCAGCAGGTTAGGCAGCATCAATGGAAAAGAGTAACTAGTTGACATTTCAGGCTGAGACCCTTCATCAGGACCCTTCTTGAGTCCTGAAGAAGGGTCTCGGTTTGAAAAATTGATTTCTAGCAGACTTTCCTGTGCTTGTAATACTTGTATATGTTGTGAAATTTGTTGTTTTGCGGCAGCAGTACAGTGCAATACATAATCTTAAAAAAAAAATTACAATAAAAAACATAAAAAATTAAATTAGTGCAAAAAGGAGCAAAAAAGAGCAAAAATACTGAGGTAGTGTACATGGGTTCATTGTCCATTCAGGAATCTGATGGCAGAGGGCAAGAAGCTTTTCCTAAAATGTTGAGTGTGTCTTCAGGCTCCTGCACCACCTTGATGGTAACTATGAGAAGAGGGCATGCCCTAGGTGATAAGGGTCCTTAATAATGGATGCAGCCTTTTTGAGGCATCACTTTTTGAAGATGTCTTTGATGCTGATTGAGTTGGCCAAGCCATAATATCTATATCAACAATGATGCACAGAATAGTCCTGGTGGAGGGTTAATGATGGGGAAATAACAGGCCTTAGTGATTGGAAAATCATAAACCACTGGTTCTAATATACCAAGCAAAACATGTAAGTAATATTTATATTGAATCCTGCATAACAAGGGAGTTGTGATAGAGCACTACAGCAAAGGATCAGGCCTTTCAGCCCATCTGTTCTTTGCCAAAATACTATTCTGCCTAGTCCCATCACCACTTCTAACTTGTTTAATTTTTGAGTTAAAGTTCTGTCAGAAGCTATACTGTACAATGTAATTTTTCTATTTTTGATATACTGTGGGTGCTGGTTGTTTCAGTTATCTAACTAAAGGCAACATTGAACCATTTTCACTGTTTTAAGCTTAAATTAATCTAGCCTGCTCTCTTTTATAGAGAAACACGCCTAGTCCTATTCATGTTTCAAATCGTGATTTATCAATGCTTGACAAACAATATGGTGCTAACTATGGAAATTCAGCTGCAAGCAAACCACAGTCTTTGGCTACCTCAGGTAGTGATCCTTTTTTTTATTTACTTTCTAATTACTATGTAGCAGTTTATTTGCAATTTTTATAGTTTGATACTTGTCATATCTGAATTTTTTATTTCAGCTCTAGCTCTACAGTAATGTGAAACTATTAGTTTCAACGCTAAATTTGCTTTTTAAAAATGTAAATTGCAGGAAAAAATGTTAAAGATGGGCCTGTCAAAATCAAAGTATTAATTACATAATGCCTGTAAATTTCTATCATGACTACATAGCGTGTTGGGGGGCAATGGGGTCAATGCTATTACTGCTGTTTGTGCAGGGGGAGGGGGGCTTTGGACCACTGTTTCCAACTCTCATTCAATGGGTTTTCTTATTTCTGTGAAGAATATGAATTTCAGGTTGTATACCATATACATTCTCTGATATTAAATGAACCTTTGAGTAAGTCCATGTAACACATAAATCACAGCACTGCTTCACTCAAAGTTACAGGGTGCAAAACGTGCAAATTTGAGTGAAATGTTATTGTGCTTTAACATGTGTGTATGTTACACACTGTTTGCTTGGAGCAAGAATGACAGCAATAGTAAGTAGGATTAAATGTTTTTACGAGTCACATTAGCCACTCTACATGCTGGCCAACTTGCAGTGCTAGTGCGAGAAATGGGCCTGTTGAGACAAAAAACTTGCAAGCTTAAAAGCCCACACTAAAAGAGGGGATCTACTGTGCATAGGAGGCCTAGTCAATTCACCCACACAATCAATTGGGCGTATGTGCATTTGCCATATTTTCGCAATCAATTTGACATGGTGTAATGTGGTTGAGAAAAAAATCATGTTGGTATTTTGAGAAGATTTTGCTGCTGATTTCTAACATTGAATGCTTTTCTGCTAAGCAACACAAGGTAGATGGAAGATATATTTTTATCAAAGGTGAGGCTATTGCACTGATTTTTGTTTTGTTTTGTAGGTTATTGTTACTCAGCTGGCTCTATGACAGTTAATGGAGTCCATTCTGGTTCTTCCATCCAATCAACACTCAACAGTCATGACAAGACATTAGAAGAATCTGATTCCACCAGCGTAGGTCTCCTTGCCAACAGTGCTGGCTTGCAGAGTACAAACTTACAGCATGCAACTGCGCACCTGATGCAGTCTCGGAATTCTGAACAGAGTTGCCCCGCCACACAGCATTCCGCCAGCCCCAGGCTGTCTAACTCTCAGAACCCAACAACCAGTTCCCCCAATGTTGGTGGGGTTTTTCAGTATGCAGACACACAAAAGACCTTCTCAGAAGTAATGAGAAAAGACTTACCATCAGACCAAGGTGCCTCTGATCAGGAGAATGAATCTAAACGGAGGATAATATTTTCCACTGCAAATGGTGGGAGCATAAAGCAGCCCATTTTAAACAAACAGACTTCATTTGCTTCGCCTGTCAAGTTGGAATCTGGGCAGTTGATGCCTCAAGAAGGAAAAAAGAAGGGCCGAAGAAAGCGTTCTTCCCTGACATCCAATCTGAATGCGGGAAATTCCCCTAAACGGAAATCCTTGCTTGCTTCACTTGGTCTTTCTTCAGGATCTCCTTTGAATATAAGTTCCATGGTAAGTGGTTTGATCTATTTCTATTTTACTGATAAGTTTGGAAGAAAATCTGGACTGCTGTCTTGCAAGCCTATTCAAGGATCAACTTTATTCATCATGTACATTTACTTGTATTAGGAATTTGCTGTGGTGTATTGGTCAGGGCATGACATGCAACAAAAGCAACATTCAACAATTATAAAGAATTTTATAAAATTAAAGTTAGAGGTTGAAGAGCAGATGTGGGATACATTTTCAATATTTATGCATATTTTCTATATGCATACTGTTACGTATCCCGTAACTGGATCACTTACCAGCAAAGATAGAGGGGTCTGCTGAAGTCTGATGGTACCATTTTTAAACGTTTTTATTTATAAGGGGGCACAAAAGTAAGGTTAATACAAACATTCAGATAACATACATCGTCAATACTCAATCTAAAGTGCAGGGATAGTACTAATCAATAAGAAATAAGCTCTATCGTTGTCTAGGGGTAAGGTATATATTGTCCGCTGTATATCTAAAAGTCTCTTGCGTTCACTGCAGTTCCACCAGCTGCCGTCTTTTGGGGTGTCGCGGTGGTGCACTTTTGATAGAGAGAGAGAGAGATAGAGATTGAATGAAACAGTTACCCGACGGGTTTTTTCCAACTTTTAGGAGTTCGATCCGTCGGAGTCTCGTTGGGGGGTGGCCGTTCACTTGTGGCCTCTCCTGTAGCTAAAACCTTTCTTTCGTGGTGAGGTCGCCAATCCCAGGCAAGGAAAAGACGCACACGAACCCCTCCACCGGCTGTCGCTATTAAACGCTGTCACAGGATTTCTAGCGTGTCTTCTGGTGCGTCTGGGGAGCAGTCTTTACAACCCCTCTTTTATCTGAACTCACGGGGTCTCAGATGTCAATCAGGTTGGGATGGTGCAATCTCTTTCCATCTCTCCACCCACGTTGCCCTGAGGGTATACACGTAGTACAGTTCCCAATTCACAAAGGTGTCTCCACGAGACAATGACCACAGTCGCCAGCTTTTGCCTCGCCGTGAAACGAGGGACACCGCACGTATCTCTCTCTTCTCTTGGGTCATTGACCCCCCCTTCACTAGGGCTCTGGCGATTCTCACAAAGGAGGGGGCTGGGATCATAACACCTCCCCTCTTAAAAATGTTTTTACCAGCGGTTAAAACAGAGTGGTACAGAGTCTTACAGGGTTTTAGGATTTAACATAGTACAAAAGCTTTTCTTTTAACTACAGAACTGTACCGTCATACATTTTTCAGCGTCTAAACAGTTAACAATTACAGTGGCACTTCCTTTAATATGGTAACATCTTGTCCCTGACTAAAGGCTGGTAGCATCAGATTTCAACAGGCAGGGTTCCAAGGGTGTCTTTGTTATTCACATGCTTTGTCAAAATCCCGTACAGCCGGTTTTTCTATTTAAAAATGGCGCCCCCATTAGCCGTCACCTCTTTTCCGGTGAGTTCCTACGTGAGGGAACTACGTGAGTTCTCCCGCCTTTCCGTTCCATAAGGGTTATTCTCTCAACACCGTGTCCCAAACTTAAATCATCGTGTGAATTTCCACCCAATTCTTTAATGTTACACAGGTAGCTAACCCTTTTGTCAAGACCATGCAGGCTGATGGGTTTCAGTTCGAACCTTTCCCTCAGGCCGCATTTAAATTTCGGCTTTTTCACAGCGCTCTCTTGAATAACAACAGCGTGTGGGGCACCTTTACATTCCAAATCAACCTGTAATCGATGCGCAGGCACCGCGTTACCAAGCCCTCGTTTCTGTAGCTTGGTTGCTTCTTCCGACACCAATCTAAACTTTAAATTTTCTTCATTCGATTTGGGAACTACAAACTTCCCGTTCCCTTCAATAATAATGTTTATCCCCCCATGGTCGAGTTCCACTTTAAAGTTCACCACCCCTTCGTGTACCAACACCTGGAAACCCTCCCTTCCCCCAATTACCAGGGTTAACCCTGTCTTCACTGAACCCAGTCCATCTGACCCACAGGGACTGCATTCCTTTTCAACTGAATCAAATACCTCAGGCTTTTTCTGAGCTCCATTACTAGGTTCAGTACCACGTGCATCCACATCTTGGACACACTCAAGTGGGACATCTGCCTCTTCCAGGCTTTCAATACCCGTACCCTTTTCAAATTCTAAATTCCCCTGATCCTCCCAGTTCCTCTGTGGGCAACTCCCTTCCGGAGTAAACTCAACCCCGCGGGCTGAAACAACCTCGTCTGCCAACCCAGCAGACCTCTCCAAGGTAATGGCATCCTTTTCATCTAGGACTGCCTTCATCTCATTATCGGGAACACCTTGATAACTCTCAACTTCTTCAAACAGGGCTGCCACCCCCGACAGATCATCCATGTCCAACTCTGGACCTTTTAACAGCTTTTTCCGTTTCTCATCTTTATTTCCTACCTCTAGGACCTTTCTCTTCGCTAAGGGCAGATCTAGCTCCTCTCCCTTAACCCCTTTCACTTTACTACTCTTCGGTTTACCACCCTCAGAACCCTCGTGGTACAGGGTCGGTAGGACCGTCTCGGCCAAATCAATACTGGCCAGATTTAAACTGCTTGCTTTCTCAGCTGCCTTTCTCGACAGGCTGTGAATGCTCGCGCCTGTGGTACAGACTGGAGATGCGAGGGGCGGGGCTACAATCCTCACAGGCTGTTTGGGCTGTGTCATCCTTGTCCAAACCTGCCCCCCGGCTAAATCATTTCCGAGGAGGACGTCCGCGTCAGTTTTCGGGAATTCTGATGGCACCTCTATTTCGACTGGTCCAGATACTAGCTCACAATCCATAATTACCTGATGTAGGGGCACCATTTCTATTCTTGTACCTATCCCCTTCACGGCAACCATTCCCCTTCTCCGACCGAAATCTAGTATCTCACGGCGGATCAACGACAGCTCCGCCCCGGTGTCTCGCCAGATTCGGACGGGAATGGGTGGGTCTCCCCCCTTCACGGACACGGTTCCAGGTGACAGCCAAGTCTCTGACCCCTCTCGTACTCTGTCTATCCGGGGCTCTCTCGTTGATTTACTGATTACCACAGCACACCCGATAGGGACCGCTGCTTTCCCTTTTTCTGGCTCCTTTCTCGGAGCAAAGCACCTAGAGGCAATATGTCCTCCCTTCCCACAATTAAAACAGGTTAAGCCCGGAAATCTCGGGCCGCCTGGCCTTTCCCCCTCAACCTTGCCACTAGCTCCCGGCGGGACCTCTGCCTCAGCCGGCGGACTTCCTCGGTCGTTCCCACGGTCTCTCGGGTAACCTTTTAGCTTGAAAAACTTTGTCCTGTGGGTTAGGGCATATTCATCTGCGAACCTAGCAATTTCCGAGATGGACTTATTCGGCTTCTCATTCAAATACATCCGGATCTCCTCCGGAACACACCCTTTTAATTCCTCAATCAAAAATAACTCCCTGATACGCCCATAATCCCCGTCCACCTGTTCCGCAGTGCACCAACGGTCCAAGAGCACACCCTTTTCATAGGCTAGCTCGGTATACGTTTGATTCCACCCTTTTCGTAAATTTCTGAACCTTTGTCTATAAGCTTCAGGTACTAGCTCGTAACTCCGGAGGATGGCCTCCTTTACTTTGGCATAATTCTCCGCTTCCCCCTCCTCGACGGCCAATGCCGCATATGCTCGTTGTGCCTTCCCTTTTAACACACTTTGTAACAATGCCACCCACTGCTCTTTGGGCCACTTCTGATTTACTGCCACCTTTTCAAAAAGCAAGAAATAACTATCAACATCCGACTCTTCGAATGGAGGTACTACCCTCAACTCCCGACTAACATTAAACCTCTCGTCTTGATCTAACCCTAGATCTCTTCGCTCTTTCTTTAACTTCTCCATCTCCAAGTCATGTTCCCTCTGTTCTCGTTTCTCCTCATACTCTCTTTGCTTTTCAGCTCGTTCCTTCTCTTTCTCGGCTCGTTCCCTCTCTTTCTCGGCTACTTCTAGCTCTTTTAGCTGAATTTCATGCTGTCTTTGCTTTTCAGCTTGGTCCTGCTCTTTTTGCACCTCTAACCCCTTTAGTTGGAGCTCCTGGTCCCGTTTCACCTCTAACTCCTTTATGTGGAATGCCCGCTCCCTTTCTTTCTCCTTCTCAGCTGCTTTCAGCTGCTTTATTTTAAATTCATGTTCCAACCTTAATTTCTCCAACTGTAGCTGATCCATCCCACTAGCTGGTACTTTTTCAGGGATATTTTCCAATACCTCAGCTTCGAACACCTCCTTCCCAATGTAATACCGAGTTATGGCCCCTCGCACCTTCCGCTTTTTCATGGACGACCTCACTTCTGTGAGGTCCAATCCCTTCGCCAAATTTAACAAGTCTGATTTGGTGGCCGTCTCTAGCGCCTCCACAGTTGGGTTTTTCATAAATTCATCCACGTCCATCTTTGCTGGTTTCCCGTCTGGCTACCTGCGTACCGGATCCAAATTTTTTGACTTACAAACCCAATTCACTGCCCTCCCAATTTGGTTTCAAATCTCGAGACGAGGCCCCACGTGGTTACGTATCCCGTAACTGGATCACTTACCAGCAAAGATAGAGAGGTCCGCTGAAGTCTGATGGTACCATTTTTAAACGTTTTTATTTATAAAGGGGCACAAAAGTAAGGTTAATACAAACATTCAGATAACATACGTCGTCAATACTCAATCTAAAGCGCAGGGATAGTACTAATCAATAAGAAATAAGCTCTATCGTTGTCTAGGGGTAAGGTATATATTGTCCACCGTATATCTAAAAGTCTCTTGCGTTCACTGCAGTTCCACCAGCTGCCGTCTTTTGGGGTGTCACGGTGGTGCACTTTTGACAGAGAGAGTGAGATAGAGATTGAATGAAACAGTTACCCGACGAGTTTTTTCCAACTTTTAGGAGTTCGATCCGTTGGAGTCTCGTTGGGGGGTGGCCGTTCACTTGTGGCCTCTCCTGTAGCTAAAACCTTTCTTTCGTGGTGAGGTCGCCAATCCCAGACAAGGAAAAGACGCACACAAACCCCTCCACCGGCTGTCGCTATTAAACGCTGTCACAGGATTTCTAGCATGTCTTCTGGTGCGTCTGGGGGGCCGTCTTTACAACCCCTCTTTTATCTGAACTCACGGGGTCTCAGATGTCAATCAGGTTGGGATGGTGCAATCTCTTTCCATCTCTCCACCCACGTTGCCCTGAGGGTATACACGTAGTACAGTTCCCAATTCACAAAGGTGTCTCCACGAGACAATGACCACAGTCGCCAGCTTTTGCCTCGCCGTGAAACGAGGGACACCGCACGTATCTCTCTCTTCTCTTGGGTCATTGACCCCCCCCTTCACTAGGGCTCTGGCGATTCTCACAAAGGAGGGGGCTGGGATCATAACACTACGCTTTAATGATTCTAAAGAATAGATGAAATAGTCAAGTTTTTAAAAATTATTGGACAAATTTTATTAGCAACAGTCAGTGGCTCCAATTTGAATAGTAGGTTTTTTAAACTTAAAATTTGAGACTTGCATGTGCTAATGAACTGGATGCATCTATAAGCATAATCCACTACACGGCTCTAAGCAAAGTACAGTGGCAACATCCCATCTAGTTGGAATTCTTGAACACCCTGATTCTGTCCCACAGCAAATCTGAGTTGTGCCCTGGTGAACTTGATGGGGATTCTAAATCTGTGAGTCAGGAAGCAGAGGGAAAGTAAAGTTAATTATTTCAGTTCAGTGTTTTTGTTTGAATCAACTTATTTAAAAAAAAGTTTTGTGACTAAAGTTGTGCTCTGCCAAATTTCAGAACTACTTAAACCAAGTAGTATTAGGCCATTTGGCTGCCTGAGTCAGCTCTACCATTCTATCATGTCTGATTTATTATCCACTTCAAACCCACTTATCTGCATTTTTCTGTAACCTTTATCTGAATATTTTCTGAGCAACACAAAGAAAATTCTGCAGGAACATTGCGTCTTTGACGAGGAGTAAACAGTTGATGTTTGAGACTGACACTGTTCATCAGCACTGAAAAGGAAGGGAGAAGAGCCCAGAATAAAGAGGTGTGGGGAGGGGAAGGAGTACAAACTGTTAAGTGAAAGGCGAGACCAAGTGAGGGGGAATTTAGTAGAGGTTGGGAGGGGATGGGTGGAAAATGTAAACAGCTGAAGGAGAAGGAATCTTATATGCAAGGAGAGTAGACTATGGGAGAAAGGGAAGGAGGGGCACCAGAGAGAGGTGAAAGGCATGTGAGGTGAAGAGCTAAGAGGGAGCCAGAATGGGAAAAGAGGGAGTGCGGAGAGATTACTGGAAGTTAGAAATCAACAATCATGTCGTCACTTGGAGGATACCTAGATGGCATGAGGTGTTGTGTCTCTGACCTGAGTGTAGCCTCATTGTGGTAGTAGAGGTGACCATGGGCTATTATGTTAGAATGGGAATAGACAGTCAAATTGAAATTGCTTTTTGTGATAGATGGAGTGGAAGTGTTCAACAAAGCGGTTTCCCACTCTATGTTGGGTCTATGTCAGAGTTACCCTGGATTTCTAGCATCTGCAGAATCTCTTGTTTAGAATCCAGAATCTCCTGGATTTCTCTAACTTCCAGTAATCTCTTCTTTCCTCCCCCTTCTGTCTTCCACCCTCCATTCAGGCTCACCTCTTATCCTTCTTGTTTCACCTTTCATCTATCATTCTCCCCCCTCCTCCTACCCTCTTAATTTCTCCCCCTCTTTTCCAGTGCTGATGTATGGTCTTGGCCTGAAACATTGGCTGTTTATTCCTCTCCATAGATGGCCCCTGACCTGTTGAGTTCCTCCAGCATTTTGTATGTGTGTTACTCAGGATTTCCAGCATCTATAGAATCTTTTCTATTTATGTCAAGCATTACAAAATCATGTATTTTTGTTATTTAGGTCAATAATATCAATCAACCCCTGGAGATAACAGCAATTTCATCACCAGAAACTTCAGTGAAAAGTTCTCCAATTCCACATCAGGATAATGAAGGACCTCCAAATTTGAAAAAGAAGAAAATGTTTGCATCTAACGGTGTTCATTATTCACCTCTTACATCTGATGAAGAACATGAGGAGGAAAATCAACAGATTAATGGAAGGTGGGACATTTTCTGCTGACTTTCATGCACTTGTTCTTAAATATTGGGCATGGGTTAATCCATGCGACTGAAGCTCAGAAATGCATCTGAAGTGCAATGTAATCAAATTTATATACCTTTCCTCTGTTTTGGAGCCCAAGAATTGGAATGAAGGGAGCTGAGATATAAAGGAGATAATTAATTGCGATTGTTCTGAATTTATCTGTTGTGACTATTGATCTTCTGGTTAGTACGTCCTTTTTTAAAGTGGGATAGTTTGAATTTTAATTTTAAAAAGCCTATTTGGAATAATTATAGTAACTAATGGAAAAATTAGCATTTGATGAGAAATGGTATTGCATATAAAATGTGTATAACAATTTACAGTCAGTTAACTCTTAAAATTTGAGCCCATTAACTATCTACATGTGCTCGTCTCTTAACTTTCATTCTGGCTACACACAAGAGCAGGTAAGTTTATTTTATATTTTACTTCAGTGTTTGAATTAAGTTTAACTTTTTAAATTTTACCAGTCTACAGTATTTCAACTGGTTTTAAATGTCAATCATTATCAGAGGCACTGGGTGTCAGCACAGTTATGAGTGCATTCATTAATACTCTGTTTGTAAAGATACTTTTTTTGCTTTCAAGGATTGAAAGGAAAATGACTCAATGCACTGTGTCCATCGAGAGTAAAGAAATTACACCTGTCTGTGGTGAAAGTGACCCAGGTAAATTGAGTTTGTAGAATCTTTTTTATCCTGAAAAAAATTCTCTGAAAATTATTTCCTTTCATACTACTGTTTCCCCCATAGTACATCACCAACAGTGCTGTGATCTATGCTCCCTCTAAGCTGTGCACGTGTGCGTGCGCACTCATTTTTCAATCAGTGCACAAATAAATTAATGTGTGCGCAAAAGGTTAATAACCTAAAATAATGTAATAATTAATAATTATACTTATTGTAAGTAACCTTTTAGCTAAATGTTTCTGTTAACTAGTTAGTCGGTTTTTCAAATACCACAATGCACACCACTAATTTACGTCACCTCACCTTTCCTGTTCCGGTTCGTACAGCTGCATCATGGCGGTAGCCATCTTTGGCAGACAGTGTTCATATCATAAAGTTTACAAAGATCTGTTTCAAATCCTGTAGATGGCTTACTAAGTTTTTATTGAAAAATATATTGATTCACTATGTCGAATTCAGAAGAAGCGGAGGGCGTGAAGCGCAAAAGAACTTTACAGGTTTTAAGTGATGTCTTTGATGAACATCACTTTGAAGCAGCTTTTCAGGTTTTAAGTGATGTCTTTGATGAACTGGCTGCACTGTGCAAGATTCTGCAAAAGAGTGGCCTGACACCGATTGATTCACTTCATTTTGCGCCAGGCAAAATTAACAAGATAAAGCAGTATCTTGGAGACAATGTTTCATGGAGTGACAAAGTTAAAGTTTTGCTAAGCCAACATCGTGAAGAAAACGTCACAGTAGATACAAGTTCGCTGTTGACTTTTATAAATCGTCTTTGTGTTCATTTAAAAGAAAGGTTTCCTGAAGATGAGGTACAAGAATGGTCAGCTTTTGATTTCTCTGCAATTGCAGATTGTGACTTCACATTTGGCGATGAACAAGTTAATGCCTTATGTCTAAAATATCATGATTTTCTAGCTGAAAATACTGTAATAATTAGACAGTTTAATGATTTCAAATTTTCTGTGCAAGAAAAAATTAAATCCAAACTGATTTAAAACTTTGCTCAAATGGTGACATTTGTACTTCAAAATGAACAGTTTTGCGACCTTGCACAGTTGATGGACTTTGGGGGAACCTTTCTTGCGTCTAGTGTGGACTGTGAGCAAGGTTTTAGCCTAATGAATCAACTCAAAAACTTGCTATAAACTGTTTAGGTGAATGTCATTTGGATATGTTAATGAGAATCAAAAGCTATGAATTGGATGGAAGTTCTATTAGTTTAGATACAGTTTACAAAGAATGGGTAAATGCCAAAGACAGGAGAGAAGAAAAAAATAACTGAGTGACTTAAATATGCATGTTATTTTGTTGTTGTTCTGTGCAGTTTTATGTCAAATATTTTGTAAACCTACATAAACTGTGCCATGTGTGCATTCAGTGTGCACATACTTTTGTCACAGGAAAAAAATTTGCACAACATAAGATTTTAAAATACTATACTAAAAATTAGAGGGAACATTGGCTGTGATATATATGAAACCTATTTTTAATTACAAAAGAACCCTTTTCTGACCTACTTGCCTTTTAATTTTATGTGATGTATGTTGGTTAGAATTAGTTACTTCAAGATTGTTTAATGTTATCTCCTGTACACGAGTAATTGTTACTCAGGTTCTGATGCAGCCCAAAAAAAAACCTCTCAAGATAAAGACCACAATAATAATTAAAACAACACAATAAATATACATAAGATAGTTTATATACCTTGATTGTATGTCCATAAGGTGACTGACAGGAGGGGGTGTGGAGGGGTGGGTTAGTGTGTGGAGGTGTTGATCAACCTTATTGCTTGGGGAAAGTAACTGTTTTGAGTCTGGTGGTCCTGGTGGTAGATGCTATGTAGCCTCTTCCCTGATGGGAGTAGGAAAAACAGTCCGTGAGCAAGGTAGGTGGGACCTTCATGATGTTACTGGCCTTTTCCTGGTACTTTTTTGTATATATGTGCTGTGTTTTGCACCTTGGTTCTTGAGGAATGTTGTTTTCATTTTGCTTTATACATGTGTATGGCTGAATGATAATACACTTATCTAATCCACCACTATTTTAAGAAGCATAGTGTTAGAACAAAATGCCACACAGAAGACATGAGCTGGTGATGTGAAGGCCTTCCAGTACTGCTCCCTCTAAGCTGCACTTTTGTGCACGGCCATGCAGTAACTGCAGTTTTCCTGCGCACATAGCTTTTGTTGCTGCACAGCTGGGATTTTCTTAAGATTTAAAGTGCTGTGCAGTTTTCAGATAGTGAGTAGAATGGTAGTACAGCTGAATACATGGCTGAAGAGCTGGTGTAGGAGAAGAGGGCTTTGAATATCTCAGTCATTGGATCTCTTTCACTGCAGGTGGGGCCTGTACAAGAAGGAAGAGTTGAACCTAAAAAGGATGGACACCAGTATCCTTTCGAGGTTTGCTGGTGCTATAGATCAGCAGGGAACATAACTGAGGTGAAGTGAAGTAGGTCTAATAGAAAAATAGGCAAGACTGAGATAACAAACACAAGGAATATTGGTCTAAGTTCAAAGTAAATTTATTATCAAATTGGTTTACAGAATTTCACCATATACTACCCTGAGATTCATTTTCTTGCAGGTATATACAGAACAAAGAAATCCAATAGAATTGATGAAAAACTACACACAAAGACTGACAAACAACCAATGCACAAAAGACAAACTATGCAAATACAAAAATAATACTGAGAACATGAGTTATGAGTTGTAGAGTTCTTTAAAGTGAATCCATAGGTTGTGGAATCAGTTCAGAGTTGAAGTGAGTGAAGTTATCCACGCTGATTCAGGAGCCTAATGTTTCAAGGGTAATAACTGTACCTGAACCTGGTGGTGTGGGACTTAACGCTTCTGTACCTCCTTCCTGATGAAAGCTGTGAGAAGAGAGTACGGGGCTGAAGGTCTGGAGTGTATTTATTTTAATGTCAGGAGTACAAGTGCAAGGCAGATAAACTTAGAGTCAGAATTTGTACATGGAGACATGTTACTGCAACCATTACATAATGCTGCTTGGGAGAAGGGCAGCACCTGCTGCCTGGGAGAAGGGCAGTTCTGCACTCCATATATAGATGTTTCAGACTTGGCAGATGGGATATAAAGGGGGTGGCTGATTAGTGTCACTGATTGGGGAGAATATCACAGCTGAATACAAGACATCTTGGAGGGCTCACCCATTATAAGACCATAAGATATAGGAGCAGAAGTAGGCCATTTGGCCCATCAAGTCTGCTCCGCCATTCAATCATGGGCTGATCCAATCCAATCCTTTCAGTCTGAAAGGGGAAGAAATATGATCTAAATTACTTTGACCATGGATTGATTTTTGGTCCCAGATGGGGTGGATGAGCATCTCAGAAGCTGCTGATCTGGGATTTTCACACAACTCTCTAGAGTTTGCAGAGAATGGTGTGAGAAACAAAAAAAAAATCCAGTGAACGGCTGTTCTGTGGGCAAAAAACACCCTTGTTAATGAGAGAGGTTAGAGGAGAATGGCCAGTTTCATTCAAGCTGTCAGGAAAGCGACAGTTACTGTGGTTAAGAAGGCGTACGGTGTATTGGCCTCCATCAATCGTTGAATTGAATTTAGGAGCCGAGAGGTAATGTTGCAGCTATATAGGACCCTGGTCAGACCCCACTTGGAGTACTGTGCTCAGTTCTGGTTGCCTCACTACAGGAAGGATGCAGAGGAGATTTACAAGAATGTTGCCTGGATTGGGGAGCATGCCTTATGAGAATAGGTTGAGTGAACTCGGCCTTTTCTCCTTGGAGCAATAGAGGATGAGAGGTGACCTGATAGAGGTGTATAAGATGATGAGAGGAATTGATCATGTGGATAGTCAGAGGCTTTTTTCCAGGGCCAAAATGGTTGCCACAAGAGGACACAGGTTTAAGGTGCTGGGGAGTAGGTACAGAGGAGATGTCAGGGGTAAGTTTTTTTTAAAAACTTGGGTGTGGTGAATGCATGGAATGGGCTGCCGGTGTTGATCGGTGTGGAGGCGGATCCAATAGGGTCTTTTAAGAGACTTTTGGATAGGTACATGGAGCTCAGAAAGGTAGAGGGATTTGGGTAAGCCTAGTAATTTCTAAGGTGGGACATGTTCGGCACAACTTTGTGGGCTGAAGGGCCTGTATTGTGCTGTAGGTTTTCTATGTTTCTATCCCCACTCCCTCGCCTTCACCCTGTACTCTTTGATGCCCTGGCTAATCAAGAACCTATCTATTTCTGCCTTAAATACACCCAATGACTTGGCCTCTATACCCTATCATGGCAACAAATTCCACAGACTTTCCACCCTCTGACTAAAGTAATTCCTCCACATCTCAGTTCTATAAGGACATCCTTCAATCCTGAAGTCGTGCTCTCTTGTCCTAGAATTGCCTACCATGGGAAATAAGGCCATTGAGGCCATGCAAGTAGAACTTGGGAATAAGAAAGGTGCAATCTATATGCTGGGTTTATCCTACAGAAGTCTAAAGCCAACAGGAGCCAAAGAAACAAATGCAGGCAGATCATGGAAAGGTATAACAACAAGGTTATTGTGGGTGAGTCTAACTTTCTCTTGACTGGGACCTCAATGCCAGGGGCTTAGATGAGGCAGAATCTGTGCATCTAGGAGAGTTTCTTAAAACAATATGTAGATAATCCAATGGGGGAAAGGACTGTACTGGACAGCAGCACACACAAAATGCTGGAGAAACTCAGCAGGTCAGGCAGCATATATGGAAATGAATAAACAGTCGACATTCCAGGCCAAAATCCTTCATAAGGACTGGACATAAGGACAAAAATGTAGGTGGGTGTAGCTGATGACACAACGATTGGAGTTGTGAGTACTGAGAAAGGTTGTCAAATGATACAACAGGATATGGATCAGTAGATGGAGTTTAATTTGGATTGTGTGAGGTAGTGTGTTTTAGAGATCAAATTTAAGAGGAAAGTACAATGCAAGCGACAAGATCATTGGGAGAATTGATGTACAGAGGGATCTTGGGGTGCAAGTTCATAACTCCCTGAAAGTGGCAAAACAAGTGATTAGGGTGATGGAGAAGGCATATGGCATACTTGCAGTCATCAGTCAGGACCTTGAGTTTAAAAGGTGAAAAGTCAGGTTGCAGCTAGGTTAAACTCTGGTTAGGCTGCATTTGGAGTATTGTGTGCAGTTCTGGTCACCCTGTCACAGTATGGGTGTGGAGGCTTTGGAGAGGGTGCAGAAGGCATTCATCAGGATGCTGTCTAGATTAGAGAGTATTAGCATTAAGAGGTCAAAATTGCTGGTGGGAAAATGAAATACTTCAAAGATAATATCAAAATCAGCCTTTAAAAAAATTCAACATTACATATAAAAACTGGGAAGACATTGCATTCAATAGATCCACCTGGAGGAAGTCTGTTCAAGAGGGAGGTGCACTACATGAGAATGACCTTCGCTGTGCCGCAGAGAATGAGCGGCAGTTGTGAAAGGAGAGACCAAGAAACCAAAAGACTCAAATATAAACCACATCCACCATGTACCCTTGCCTACACTGCACCAGAATATGTGGATCCTTGTTTGGCCTTTATTGCCACCTGAGGACCCAGCAATAAACGCAACCTTTCAGGAGAACATCATACTTGATTCAAGTGATTGCACTACTACCAGATGTAAGATGTTGGACAAATTTAGATTGTTTTCTCTGGAGTGTCAGAGGCTGAAGGGGACCTGATAGAAGTTTATAAAATTGAGAGGCATAGCTAATGTAGATAGCTAGTCTTTTTCCTGGGATGGAAATCTCAAATTCTGGAGGATAGGGTTCAAAGTGAAAAGTTTAAAGGAGATTTGCAAGGCAGGCTTTTTTCTCCTCACACAGAATGGTGGCTGCTAGCAAGGGAGATTGATGTTTGTAAAGCATTTGGACAGGCAAGGTATAGAGAGACACACCCTTTGTGCAGGTAGATGGGGGAATTAGTTTAGATGGGAGTCATGGACTGGTTGTCAATCTTCAGGGATATTTTCTTTAATGATTTATATCGTTATAGAAAGTATGAAACACAGTTCTTGGTAATAAGTTATTTAGCTTTGAGTATTCTAACCCTTTCTTGGTTCATTGAATGATGTTGGTGCTTACTCCATGTTGTTTGTGAAACAGGTATGTGTGCAAGTAAAGACTTAATATGAGAATGGAAGTTGATAGTATTCAATTTGATGAAAACTATGGATAAATCTTTGCAGAATGAATATCTTGGAAGGTGCAGTAAGCATATCCCAGGGGTTTCCATTCTGAGGTCTACGGACTCCTTGCATAATGGTATTGGTCTATGGCATAAAAAAGGTTGGGAAACCCTACCCAGGCCTAGATGCGTAAACAACATTAGCAAGCTTCATGAGGTAGCGAGCTTGACGAATTAAATGGAGAAGTCCTTTTTAAGAATACAGGAAACAATAGAATTATAGAAAAAGGATAGCGAAGAAGATATCAGTATAGATTTCAAAAGAAACAAAGTAAAATGTATTGTTTAAATAGCAAGTTTAGGTTCAAGTTTAATTGTCATTCAGCCATACACATGTAACAGCTAAACAAAACAGTTCCTCCATGACCCAGGTGTAAAACACAGTACCAACAGTCGTTCACAGCAGATAGCACATATAGGTAAGATACCAGATACAGTCTCAAAAAATAATGTTAACTTAAGTCCCTGAGTGATTTGGCATGAAGATTGATGGTGCATGGGATGTTGTCCTGGAATTATGCCTGCAAGTACAAGTATTCAGTAGTTTCTCATCTTGCGCAAATGCAGTTGTAGATGAGCACAATCCAGCTCATCCTCCACCAACTGAACACAGAAGGTCAGCCTGCATAGACTCCAGGGTACTCGCCACGCCTCTACCCACTCTCACGCCACCTCTCGTGTCTCTTCCCATGCTAAAGCAAGAGTTTAACATGGAAAAGAAGTTGAAGATTTTAGTAAAGGGTCAACTATATTTAAAGAATCTTTAACATCTCCAGAAAGCTGAGGGAAGGAGTGATTAGCTACGTCAATGTTAATGTTCTGTATTAAGGATGGTGATCTAAATCAATTTGTAGACTTTGGCATTGAGGCTCAAAGTAAGCAAATCCCCTGCAATCCATGTATTTATCTCTGATCCTCTTTGATACTAGTTATGAAAATCTGCCAGTACTTCACAGCCATATGCAGGAATCACTGGTAGTGACTTTTCAGAAATCCAGAAAATATACGGTAGTTTAAGACCATAAGGTATGGAAGCAGAATTAGACTATTTGGCCCATTGAGTCTGCACTACCATTTCATCATTATTTTTTATTGAGATGCAGCACAGAATAGGCCCTTGTGCCGCACTGCCCAGCAAACCCCTGATTTTAATCCTATTCTAATTACGGGACAATGTACAATGACCACTTAACCTACCAATTGGTTCGTTTTTGGACGAGGGAAGAAACCGGAACACCCGGAGGAAACCCACACAGTTACAGAAGAATGCACAAACTCCTTACAGGCGACGGTGGGAATGGCTGATTTATTATCCCTCCCTCTTAACCCCATTCTCCTGTTTCTTCCAGTAACCTTTGACACCCTGACTAACTATGAAGCTATCAACCTCTGCTTTAAATGTACCCACTGAATTGGCCTCCGTAGACATCTGTGGCAATGAATTCCACAGATTCACCACCCTCTGGCTAAAGAAGTTCCTCCTCATCCCTGTACTAAAGGGATGTCTATTCTCAGGCTGTGATCCTAGACTCCCCCACTATAGGAAACATCCTCTCCATATCCACTGTATCTAGGCCAGGGGTCCACTTGTTTAATGGTATTGTCGGGAACCCCTGATCTAGGGGTTCAAAATGTTCCATATGTTTTAGCGAGATTTTCCTTCCTCCTCCTAAGCTCCAGTGAGTACAAGTCCAGGGTCATGAAATGATACTCATACGTCTGCCTTCGGGGCAGTCTTCACAATCTGCTGTAGTCTGTGGTTTGTGAGGAAGGGAAGGCACAGTTTGCCAATATGTGCAATGGACCATAAGGAACAAATGAAGTTGGATTGGTTGGTCATTTGGCCTTTGGTAAAAGTTTCATAATTATTGCTGGCACTGGTTGGATGGAATTGAATGTCAGCAAATGACAAAGGAGAGAATCAGATATACTTGGCAATGTTTTATTTAAAAGCCATAGATTAAATGGGAAAGAATTGGGTTTGATTTAGATCTGTCACTTTAAAAAAGAAGTTACTCTGATCAATACAGACTATTAAGATGTTGGAGACTATCAAGGAGACTGGTATGAATGTTAAATGGGAATTCTTTGAGTAGGGAGGCTGGGCATGTGGAACCATGAGACTGATCTCCATGTTGTGATTGTCAACAAAATCGACCGGAGAGTCACAGTGGGTAACATAAAAATCTTTATTTGGCACATACAAACTGACGGTATTTGGAGTCATTCTGGATAGAGGCTCTCTTGCCCAACAACACTTGACATTTTTATCAAAGGTAACACCAGGACAATTCTATAGTTAAAATCTATCCACAAATCTTCCTTAGAATTGCATATAATTTTCAAACATCTAGATCTTTGGGCCAACATTTCAGATACCTAAAATGAATGTTAATCACTGCTGTCTCTAAGCTGCATTCATGCATATGCAGACATCTCAGGTCAATGGAGTGTTTCCTGGTTTTTAATCAACCCCAGTCTGCCGCTTCAGGAAGACCATTGTTGTGAGCAGCATTTTAAATTCAATCTACAATTGACATTCAGATCTGAAGACTGGTTGCTATATTCCATAACCCCAGAATACTCCCTAACACTCCAGAATTGAACCCTCATCACTGGTGCTGTTAAAGTTCAAAGTAAATTTATTATCAAAGTACATAATACGTCACCTTGTACAACCCTGAGTTTCGTTTTCTTGTGGGCATTCTCAATAAATCCAATAACCATAATAGGATCAATGAAACACTGTACCCAACAGGGCGGACAATTAGTGTGCAAAAGACATCAAGTTGTGCAAATACAAAAGAAAAAAAATAATACGTAAGCAATAAATATTGAGAGCATAAGATGAAGAGTCCTTGAAAGTGAATCAATAGGTTGTGGGAACAGTTCAGTGATAGGACCAGTGGCATTGAGTGAACTTATCTCCCACTGATTCAAGAGCCTGATGGTTGAGGGGTAATAACTATTCCTGACCCTAATGGTGTGGGACCTAAGGCTACTGCACCTCCTTTCTGATGGCAGCGGCAAGAAAAGAGCATGGTCTGAGTGATGGGATCTCTGATGATGGAGGCTGCTTTCCTCCAACAACTTTCCACAAAGATGTGGTCAATGGTTGGGAGGGCTTTTCCTGTGATGGACTGGGCCATTGGTGTTTCCATACCAGGCTGTGATGCAGCCAGAGAATATTCTGTTCACAGACAATTATAGAAGCTTGTCAAAGTTTTAGATGTCGTGCCAGATCTTTACAAACTCCTAAAGAAGCAGAGGTGCTGTTGTGCTTTCTTCATAATTGCACTTAGGTGCTGGGTCCAGGACTGGTCCTCTTGAATGATAACACAGAGTAATTTAAAGTTGATGATCCACTTGACCTCTGAATCTCTGATGAGGACTAGCTCTTGGACCTCTGATTAAGTTACAGAGAGTTAAGTTGCAGAGAGACTCCCAGAAGACCAGAAGAATCATTAGCCTTGAAAGAGTGACTGAGAAGTGATGTTCTTTAAAATTATACAGCTTTAAATTCAGAATTGTTTATTATCACTGTCCTTTTTGAACTTGTTTTGTAGAAGCAGTGTAGTGCAAAGTCTTAAAATGTCAGTACCCAGGTATAAACTGACTAAAACCAATCCTGAATTAAAATAGACCAAAAATAGGCCAAGGCCAATAGTAAACAAGCAAAAATCAGCAGATGCTAGAAATCCAAGCAACACACAAAATGCTGGAGGAACTCAGCAGGCCAGGCAGCATCTATCGAAAAGACTAAACATTCGACATTTCATGCTGAAACCCTTCAGGACGATAAATAATTTACTGTTCTAAAAAGTAAAAAAAAAGACTTTCTATTTTTCAAGATGGAAATGCAAAACAGATTAGGGTTCGTGGTGGTTAGAAGAGGGAATGTCCATGGTTTTTCTTTGAATGGAGAGACAAATCTGTGATCAGGCTTCACTAAAACTGTTCATTTTGTGAGCAATTTGTGTTGCTTTCTGTTTATTGAACTTTTCTGCAAGTTTCAAATGTTTAATGTTTAAAAATATGACCTTTGATTTCAATTAAGAACAGTTCAATTATTGCCTGGTACCAAAGCGCAACCGACTCAACTTTAGAAGCCTTCATTCAGATCCTTTCCTCGAAAATAAAATTAAATGAGAATTGTTTCTTCACTGTGCTGACCAAACTTTGTTTTTGTTTTAAATCTTCATAGTGGGAAGCTTAACGATACGGAAGCAAGGATTCAGTTCCAGTAGTACAGACAACAGCAGTAAATGGAAATCCACTTTTTCTCCAATATCTGATACCAATTTGACCAAGAACTCTGACAACGGATCCCAGTCAGCATCTGCTTTATGCCAAGCTTCTCCTTTTGGCACCAGGCCTATTACAGGTGACCCTTCAGTTAGTAATTCTAAAGTGGTTTCCCATCTTGGGAAACTTATTGAGACTCCTGTCTCTTTAGGGAAAAGTGGTCATAATTACATCTCCTATTACTTTTAATTAGAATTCTGGATCGTCTGTATTTCAGTTTATGGAAATATGTGGGTGCTTATTTTGCTCAAAGCTCAAGAGATGGGTCTGAATTTCAGTACATGTTGAGAGGCAAAGTTGACTTAAGTGTCTCCTCAAACAAGGCATAGCAAGATGTGTTGACTGCTGCAAAGGGGATAAGCTGTGTAAGTCGGGGCAGAAGGCTAAAGAGAGTACGAGTTTAAGTATATTGGGGAGGCCATTTGGAGAAGAGTATGTTTCATAGCATAAATGTGACTATATTGTATGAGAAGAATCAATCAGTTTTAACCTGGCATATGTCATGAAATTTGTTTATAGCAGCAGTACATTGCAATACAATTTTTTTTAAAACTATGCATTACAATATTAAAGGCCATATATAAAAGTGGTTCAAAAAGAGAGCAAAAAAAAAGTAAGGTATTGTTCATAGGTCCGTTGTCCATTCATAATTTTGGTGGTGGGGAAAAACTGTTCCCAAAACATTAGCATATGTTTTCAGGCTCCTGTAGCAATGAGGAGAGGGCATATCCTGGGTGATGGCGGTTCCTTAATGATGGATGCCGCCTTTTTGAGGCATCGTCTTTTGAAGATATCCTGGCTGTAGGGGAGGCCGGTGCCCATGATGGAGCTGGCTGAGATTACAACTTCCTGCAGCTTTTTTTGATTCTGTACAGTGGTCCTTCCATTCCAGATGATGATGCAACCAGTTAGAGTGCTGTCCATGGTACATCTGTAGAAGTAAAAAGTATTCCAAATTCCTTGTCAGGGGCCAGTGTCCTGGCAAAAATATGAGCTGTGTTTGTATGCTAACTAGCCTATAGCTTGGCTCCTCATGCGCCATGCTGAAAACCTAGTCTGAATCTCTCTGCCAATGGTGACAGTCCTTATCAGAATCAATACTAAATGGCAAAAATTTGCTGGCTGCAGTTTCATAAATCATTCACCCCACACTATATATGCACCATGTTCATTTTGGCGCTGGTTCCAGGACAGATCCCCTGATAGGTTAACACCAAGGGATTTAAAACTACTGTCCCTCTTTTCCTCCATCCTCCTAATGAGGACTGACTTCTTTCTCCTGTGGTTGATGATCAGCTCTGGTTTTGCTTGCATTGAGTGAGAGGTTGTTGCTGTGGCGCCATTCAACCAGATTTGCAAAGTTCCTCCTTTATCACCACCTTTGATTTGGCCGACACTAGTATCTGAATCCCTGCTGTAGTCAGTAAGGTCTTGTTATATTAATTATTTATACTTAAGTGCATGTATTTTCTCCCATTATGCAGATACTTATTTGTATATTGTTGTACTTTAATCCTGCTTCCGTGCTTTTTAATGGTGCTCTCAGTTGTTGTGGCATTTGAATCTTATCCTAGTTTAAGGAGCAAGTAATGTAGTCTAGTTCTTAAACAATAATGTAATATCATTGAGAAAGTATTCTGGGGTGCATATATTTCTAAGAAGGAAAAAAATTGGACAGGGGCAGGTAGGAGGGAAAAAAACACGGTAAGTAACCTTGTGTGTGGTTAATCAAAATATTATCCAACTTTAAAAGAATTCTGTTTTTTGGTCTGTATTTTTACATAAACATTTTTCCTTAGATATGCTAGATGTTAAAGGAGGAAATTTGCTCTGCTTTGGGTAACCAGAATTGTTTCGCTTTATTTAAAATCTATTTTCTTTTGCTTTAACTGTGCTTGCTTGAAAAAAAAAACCAAGCATTCCTTTAGCTGCTGTAATGTTGCTTTGCTTCTTGCTAGACAGAAATCTTTGAGCTGTTTTTTTTCTCTCCTGTTTTAGGTATTTTTAACCATGTGGTGCCTTCAGTCTCTTCCCATCAGTTTGGAGCCAGTTTCAGCAATGTTCCAGTATCTAATAGCTTTAACCCACTACAGATTGTTCCTACAACTTCCCAGTCATTTCTGTCTGTCTCTTCTAGTACATTATCTTCCACTGATAGCAGAGTGAGTCCTTACCTTACCCGAGCACCTCCACAGTCTGTGCTTAACACACCTCCCCCTAATATTTCCTTGCCTCCACCTCCTCCATTGTTGAACTCGACTAGTTCTGACCCATCTCTTTTCCGGACTATGTCTTCTGTTAGTGATGGATATTTGCCTCCATCCATCTCTTGCTCTTCAACTGCGTCGCTTCAATCTGCTAACACTGCATTAGCCTTGAAGCTTGCGTCTTTGCAGCCCAAAGCATCTCACCCTTCCTTCACAGTGCATCACCCACCTCTGCCACATTCAGCGCTTGCACAGGCAGCACCTCTAATTCCTCAGTCTGGTACAAATACATCTGCAATGTGGGTCACACTTGGCATGCAGCCTCCTTACGCTACACATTTCTCTGGGGTTAAGCCTCGATAAGAACTTGCGTACTATATCAGTCTTAAGGTAAGGTTAGAAAAATCTGCAAGGTTATAACAATGTGTGCAGCTGTGTTTCTGATTCCTTGATGAAATGCAAACTCTAGCAGTGCTTCCAAAATATTCTTTGTAAAATAAAGATCACTTTAGAAATGTTCTGTTTTCCTGGGTATTTTAGATGCACATACTTAAGGCCTGAAATATTGGAGTATTGTGAGCAGTTTTGGGCCCCTTATCCAAGAAAAGATATGTCATTGGAGAGGGTCCAGAAAAGATTCACGGCAATGATCCCAAGAACTAAAGGGTTAACATATTAAGAGTGTTTGGCTCTGGGCCAGTACTCACTGGAGTTTAGAAGAATGAAGGGAAGATCTCATTGAAACCTATTGAAAGACCAGATAGAGTGGATATGAAGAGGACACATAGTGGTGGACTCTAGGACCAGAGGGCACTGCTTCAAAATTGAGAAATATCCATTTGAAACAGAGAAAAATTTCTTTACCCAAAGGGTAGTGAATCTGTGGAATTCATGTCACAGATGGCTATGCTGGCTACTCATTGGATATACTTCCCTAGGTGGAGGTTAATAGGTTCTTTATTAGTAAGGACATCAAAGATCACGGGGAGAAGGCAGGAGAATGGGGTGGAGAGAGGAAATAAATCAGCCATGATGGAATGGCAGAGGAGACTCGATGGGCCAAATAGCCTAATTTTGCTCCTATATCTTATGGAAATAAAGAAATCAATTAAAAAAGTTACAACAACAGTTTGCTGGCTTTATGCCACTTGTTAAAACGGTTTAAATTTGTGTATTAGCAATCTGACCAAAATCATAATTTATAGAATAAAGACCAATCATTAATTTTCAGTGGTTTACTTAGTGCAAAAAATTTAGATGGGCAGAATTTGTTAGGTGTGTCTAGAAAGGATTCCCGACTCTGTATGTGGACTGGCCAACTAGAAGAGAGGCCATACTGTTCTGGTCCTAGGGAATGAACCTAGTCAGGTAACAGATCTCTCTCTAGAAGGGCGAGAATTTTGGAAATGGTGACCACAGCTCCCTGATCTACAGCATGGCCGCAGATGGTTTGGCGGAGGGCTAATATGCTGGTATCTCTTGAGGTTAAGACAGTGTTAGAGCTTTTGAAAAACATTAAGATAGATAAATCCTCTGGGCTGAGTGGGATATATCCCTGGTTACTACAGGAAACAAGAGAGTTGTTGCTGGAACACTGATGATAAGTTTGTGTCCTTACTGGTCACATAAGTATTATTAGAGGATTGGAGAATGGCATATGTTACTTTTTTTCGAGAAAAGTAATAGGGATAATCCTGGAAATCCTAGACTAGTGACTCTTGTGTCATTGGTGGGCAAACTAATGGAGAGGATTCTTGGTAAACATTTGGAGAAACACAGTCATATTAGGGATAGTCAACATGGCTTTGTGAGGAGCAGGTCATACCTTATGAGCCTGACGGACTTTTTGGAGGAAGTAACAACATAAGTTCGAGGTTGAGCAGTGGATGTAATGTAGATGAATTTTAGTAGGGCTTTTGACATGGTTTATGTGGAAAAGTTGTGTCAGCTAAGCTTTTCTCTTTGGAGCAAAGGAAGTTGAGAGATGACTTGATGGAGGTGTATAAGCTGATAAGAGGCAGAAATCGTGGAAGAAAGGATAGGGTAGATGTCAGAGGTAAGATTTTTACACAGACTGGAAGGCATTACTGGTGCATGTGGTAGAGTCTAATACATTAGGGACATTTAAGAGACATCAAAGGAAATAGTGAGTTATGGGCAGTGTAGGAGGAAAGGGTTAGATTTAAGTAGGTTAAAGGTTGGCAAAACATTGTGGGCTGAAGGGCCTACTATAAAGTTAGAACAGAACATTAATGATTTTGTTATTAAATCTAATCCTGGAGTATGTGGATGAATAAATTATTAAATCTGGGCAACTTTTTCAATTGAGTAAAAGGGAAAAATTTCCCCCTCTAATATCTTCATTATTTTTGTATCTGAAAAACTTAAGTTCATAATCGAAGGTAGATAATATACATCTCCCCTTTTATCCCTAGGTAATTAGGAATTCTACCTCAAAACAATGTGACCTATGCAAGGACAGTGTGGACCAAGTTCATCCACTTCCATCAAACTAAAGGTGCTTGAGTGGCCTGCAAACATTGTTTTGCTTCTTTACTACTGGAAAATAAAATAAAATATATTCTACTGTGAATTGGTTTTAGTGTTGCTGCAAAAAAAAAAGGCTCCTGTTGTACAGTATTTCAACAGAAACTATTTATCTTCTTTCCAAGTAACTTGGGGCTAGTCATTGTTCCAGCAAGCCTGTAGAGGGGTTTCGAGGTGTGAAATGCAGCACACACCAGCATTCGTTCGTTAGCCTGCTGTTGGTGCTATTTTAATCATCACAAACTGTGCCTCTGTGGGTTCTGATCCCTGGTGCTCATTATTCTAAAAGGTTGGTTGCTGAATTATTTGCAGAGTTTCTCAGCAACAGCTAATGTCCTTATAATATTTTGCATCACTTGTTAAGTTTGGTACGATGCAAATATTGCTCAACCTTGTCTATTTTATATAAGTTTTGTTTGTGCTCCTTTCTCCCTCTGGTCTTTTGTATGTCGAGTGATAGATTATTATAACACAGAAAAATACTGTCATCACTGTTATTCTCTTGTTAATTTAATGGTGTTTTATAGCATTGTAAATTGCATTTGAAATGATGTAATCTAATACCATTAGATAAAAATTTATTATACATTTGAATTATTGCTGTGTGTAATTTTAATTGCAAATAATAGCACATTGGTTTTCTGGTGAGCATAGATTATAATGAAGTGTAAATGTTACCATTTTCTACACATTTTGTTTGAAAAATGTATTACGTATAAGCGACCCAAGAAAGTAAAATATGAAAAGGAAGTCTAAAATTTTAAATGCAGTGGGATTTCATAAGCGTTTGTCATTTTTAAAATGTATTTTAAGCATTTCTTTATCACTGTTTTATACATTTAATGGTGGACATCTTTACTAATACAGTTTTTAAGTACCTCAAGTTTTTTTTAAAATATCAAAAAAAAATTCTGGTTTAGGAATTCAACATTGGATTCTACCTGAAGCTACGGTAATTGTTTTCCTTTATTAAATGATTTTAAAATGCTGTTTTTTTTAAAAAAGTCTGAAGCAAGGAAATTGCAGTAATTTTTTATGTAATGGTATTCACTAACCAAACTGCAGTTGAGACCAATGCCAAGCATTTTTTAAGTATAATATGATTGGATTCTATAATGTAGTGACTTAAAAGTTTTGTAGGCCAGCAGGAAGCTGTGATGACTCTGAGGAGCTGATTTACGTGCTTCATATTTATTGTATTACAGCACAGAGGAGCCCATGACTTTTTAAACAAAGACTTTATCCAACATACTAAGTAAATATAAAAGCTATAGGGATATGGGGTTGGGGTGGTAAGGGACATGCCCTCAAGTCCTGCTGCCTGTTTTGAAACCACATTGCAGTCCAAAAACTGTTGTATTTTACCCAAGGGAATGAACTGCTTTTGCTTTGGTTTGCTTAGAAAATAGCTATAGTGGTGGCTATGTGGGAATTTTGAGTTTGTGATTGAGTAACTGTAATAAAATGAAATCTTGTAAAAGTGTGAGCAGAAATGTTGGCTTATTACATTATGGGGTTTGTAGTTCTGCTAAGGTAAATTGACTTGGATATATGCATGTACCTTTATGCATGGCGCGCACTAAAATAGTGACACGTGTCTTATTGGTACATGTTCAGTGCGTCATTATGCATAATGTAGAGAAAGTAGTAAGTGTTCCAGTGCAAAAAAATTGGACACCTTCCACTGGTTATCATCTTGGGTGCATAACCATAATATTTTAACATTTACTTGAGGTTAATATTTATTCAAGTTTAAAATACCATAACATAGTGCTATAGAATCTTACTTCCCTTACTCTATCCTGGCACATTTTTGGGCAAGTACCCATGAAGTGTGACATGAGATCTTTCTCAGGAAGAATGAGATTACTAGAGTGTAATCTTTGATTTTCTTCCTTTTCAAAATAATTGAGAGGATAATTGAGTTAGGAAATATGTGACTACAATTAGATTTTTAGTCTGATGCTAGTACAGATGCAGTAGTTACCAGGTATTATAAACTCAGCTGTTGAGATACAAGTCAAATAGGTTCAATCCGGAGTTCAATTCTATACAAATAGACACTAAAACAGTAACAAAAAATGAACTGTTTAAGATTATGGTCTTTGGTTGAATTTCAATCTCTCAGCCTGCATTTGCTGTTAACAGCAGATTGATAATTTAGATAATAACGTTCTGCCTATCAACTATCTACAGGAAGGTTGTAAATCAGTCATAAATCTGACTTTTGTACAAAGTGGCAAAATTCACACTAGTATTTGGTAGAATGTTAGTAAGACAGTTATGATAAAACATCAGAATAGTGGCAGGATGTTCTCATAAGTAGCCTTAAATTTGTAGGTATGTTGAGATGTAATTACATACTGTGAAAACTGAGCCATATAACTTAATAGAGAAAAGATGCATTTGCGTCATTTTATGTCAGTTTCTAGTAATAATACAGACTGCTTTACTTAAGCAGACAGTCAGTTTGTACAATCTATTGGGGTGCCTCCAGCATGCAGAAATTGTAAATGAGCTTCACCCCTTAAGAATAAAGCATCTATTGTAATCCGTACACTATTTATCAAGTTCAGTTTATTGTAAGGAAAAATGTACAAAGTAATACCTATTATTTTAATATATATTATCAAAATGCCTGAGATATATTAAAAAACTATTACCTAATTTTCTTTAGTGTATCAGAATACTTTGAAGAATGTTTTGTTTGTAACAAATTGTGCATTTTTAAAAAATCTAACCTGTTTCTGTGAACCATCACAAGGCACAGATTACATTTATTCAGCACTGAAAGATAATGTCCATCATATGCTGGATTTTAGACATTAATTATTTTTCACTTCCCCACATGCACATAAGGTTATTTGAACAGTTTTAGCATTTAAAATGCTTATGTTGGGAAAGATACAAGAATATTTTAATCCTCTTTGCACTGCATCCTGAATGAGCATTTAAAGCAATGCATCTGTAAATAATTAAATTCATATTATAGAATATCACAATTCTTGTAAATGGTGCATTAAGAATCCTGTTTCAGGTGCACTTACATGGGTGTTAAGCTTTCTACCATTTTAACCACACAGGTAATACAAGTTGAAAATGCAATATTTGCCATAAATATGAAGTGTGCTATGATCTTGTAATATGAGAGGGGATTACAATATAGTGTTAAAACTCCTGATTATTTCAGGCACATATTATCCCCAAAATGTTTACATACAGGAGTTGGAATTAGTAATTTTGCAAATTTCTTTGAATTAAAAAGGTGCAAAAAAATCTTAATTTTGTGAAGGTTTAGCCAGCTAACTCCCCTGTAAGGTCCTCCATGTTAGCTTTTAATATCTGCATAGATTTGCATCAGGTTCCATATATCCTGTGTAAGATGGACGTTACCTTTAACAACAAAAGTGGAGGATGAACCAGCTGTTCTTTGCACTTGTACCATATAGTCTGTCTTTTTTGTGGCTATAGTTTATCTTGTACAATGTTGCTTGGTGTGGAAGAAAGACAAAGAAGCTATTCTAAATAAACACAATGTTAAGGAAAGAAAATCTGTGGTCATTTGTCTATTATATACAAGTCATCAAGTATGTAAAGATGAGAAGCTGATGGCGCTCAGGAATTGTCTTGTAACTATTGGCATAGCTGTAGAATATGAAATGTATAACTTAGGTGTATAACATTAATAGCCATTTCATTTAGCTTTTTGAATTTTCCACAAAGCAGCCAGTGCATATACTGTATGGTAGGGAAAGGAATACTTATGATTTAATTGCCTCATGCTTAAATTGTGAAATTTGTGAAGGTTAAATGGCAGGTATTCTAAAGAGCTTGTACTGCTTATGTAATGATATAGTAATAATGTTTTGTTATTTTGCCATTCCACCAGAATCTGGGTTGTAAAGTACTGTAAATCTATTTAAGTTGCAACTACTAAATTGTTTTGCTTTTCGGAATAAGATTTCCTCAGCTTGGCAGTTTTGACATTTTACCCCAGTTTACTTAAGGTCTTTATCTCGGATGTTAATTTTGCCAAGAATTTAATGCATCTGTTTTTTTTTTGCTTTTAATAAAGTTGTATTTCTAAATATATACAATGTGTATCAGTTATTGCAAAACAGAATTCCTTATACCAGCTTTGAAACATGCAAGAAAGTAGTAAATTTTTCAAATGCAGCTATTACATGTGTGTATTATATATTATGTATATATAATATATATTAGTGCAGCCACATTTGCAAATGGTCAGTTATATTTATTTCATGAAACTGGGTTTCCTCAATTTGTTGCTTGAAACTGTCTTAATAGTAATAGTGGTAATTCTGTAAATTGTTTCTAAATACATTAGTTTACCTTTTGCACTTAAAGATATTCTGCTGGTAGGAGGAGCTAGTTTAAAATGTTTCAGGTTACAATTCAGACTACAGTAGTTATCCAAAATGCAGAGATGGTTGTCTCCTAACAGAAGAAATCCTGGCTGAATAATGGCTGTTCTGAAGTTTTTGCACTGATTACCAGACTCCATCATTAACAGCTGGTTAGCTAATGATAGGGCTATCAAACACTTAATTTGGTTTTGAAATTTTATACTGTAAGAACGAGCTAAATTAGGCCATTCAGCTTATCAAGTCTGCTCTGCCATTCTACCATGGCTGATTTATCCTTTTCAAACCCATTCTCCTGCCTTCTCAATATTACCTTTTGTACAGTACCAAAATTGATTGATATTATTCACCACAAATTACCTAAAAGTGCAGTATAAATTGCAAATTAAGTATTTTTAGTGTTCAAAGTATACAATAGGTCTACAACCATCTTAACTGGCATCAGGAAAAGCAAAGAGGCATTGAAGCTACTCTACAGTTTAAAGCTATTGGATACTTTTACTGAAATGTAATGCAGCGAGGGATTTGGTTAGGTTTACATTGACATTTTCAGTACAAGATGTAAATAAGTTTACTCCTCTCAGATGACTTCTGCAACTATTACCACTGCAGTGGGTCAAAAGAAAAACCACTCATTTTTAAAAAAATGCTTAGATAGCACAAGTTAATCCTTATTCCCAAAACTAGTGTTTATGAAACTGAATATTTTCTATTTGTTATGTAAGCATTTTGCTGTAGCTGCAGGCAAAGCAGATGCTGCTATCACTGTTGACATAATGCTTCTACTTAATTATCACTGTACTCCTGACATGAAAGTTGCTGTGGGTTCTTTGGCTGTGTAACCAGATTTCCTCTGGCAACTGTAGGAGCCAAAAGATTAGAGAATATATCTGGTCAGGGTGGAAAAGATGTTATATATGTTTGAACAGCTTGAGAAAATGAAATGCCAAGGGGAGTGATGCATTAAAAGTGAGGTTTGATAGGGTGATGATTAGAAGACAAAGGGACAAGAAACAAGATGAGAAAATACCATTACACTTATACAGCTTCCCTTCTGCCATCAGATTTCTGAATGGACAATGGACCCATGTACTCTACCTTGCTACTTTTGCATTACTTATTTAATGTTTAACATACATTTCTTGTAATTTATAGTACTTATGCATTGCACTGTACAGCTGCAACAAAACAAATTTCATGACCTATGTTACTGATATTGAATCAGTCTGATTCTCCCATTTCTAACCTAGTTTTATTTTCCATCAACTTACTTTGCAATTATTTTAACTGAATCATTGTGAAATAGATCCAATCAGCTGTGGATACTTAGGAGTATTTTTATTTAATTATTGAGATACAGGGCAGAGTAGGCTCTTCTGGCCCTTTGAGGTGCACCGCCCAACAAACTCCCTGAATGAATCCCACTATACGTTTCTTGAATGGCACTCATGGTTTCTAGCATTGTTCTTATTCTCAAAACTTATTTATAATCAACAGTAAAAGTTGATTTTTTTTTTACACTTTGTTACTGTACCTTTTCTTCTGAAATGGACAAGTTTAATAAATTTAATATGCATAAATAGATCTTACAGCTGAATCAGGTGTAAAGCAGAGACCCATCAGACTAAAATAACTATCCAAGATACAGTATGTAGAAGCCCCAGCATTCTTAATTATTTTTCCTAATTTTATAACCAATCACAATGTAATAGCTCAATCATCAATGCTTTATTCCAACCAACAGAAATACTTGAAGTTCACAGTTACAGTCTATTGGATACTGCAAGCTACATCCAGGAAATCCCAAAGTATCTACATGCAAACATCACAAAAAAGCTAGTACAAAATATAAATATACCCAATTCAAAACATTTACAGTGAATGTCTATTATAATCACTCAGACACCAACCCTTTCTTTCCACCACCCCATCCTTACATGCACGAGTTCATTCTAAAAATAACCTAGGAACGTCGGGAAGAGGAAAACCCTGATAAAGTTGGTCAAAGTAGCAGGTCCAACAGAATCTAAAAAAGAAAAAGTAAAATAGGGTGAATTTTGGGCCCCTTGCTGAGTAATTGAGAAGTAAAGAACTTACATTTTGCAACAAGTAACTAGAGCAAAACTCAAACTGGCACTCAGAACTTTAAGTGGTGTTAACAGATGTTATTAATACCCAGTTATTATTAAACCATTTATAGAATAGTACAAATTCTCCAGTGAATCTAGCAAACAAATGGGACCCTGGTGACTACTGTGGCCCATGCTGAACATCAGTTGTACTGCTAACCACACGTCCCCCCCCCCCCCCCATTGCGGCTTCAGTCCCACACACTGCTGACCACAGGGGTTTGTAGATAAGGATGAGGAATGAGTCAGATACTGAAACATTGGGATTTCTGAACAATCAGATATTGGATTGGAGTGTTACTATGCTAATGTATCACTTTCTGAATTGTTTCAATACTTGAAGTTGACAAACTGGAGAGCTGATAAAAATCCATAGTTACCATCAGAAATCACTGTACCTTTTCAACAGTTTCTATGATCTGGTTTGAAATCTTATTTCTTCTGAAATTCCATACTGTTCCAGTGGATCCTGTGGTAGAGGAACAGGTATTACTCCAAGAAGGAGGATCAGTCACCTAACAGTGTTTCACTACATAGATATCTGCAAAGAATATTCTACATTCAACAGTGAATAGTAACAGGATATTTAATCCAGAGTACATCAGTTTCAAACTGTACTTCTCTGCTGACAGCTTCCATTATTGTTTAATGAATGGTGTTTATCGAATTATTTCTAGAGTTTGTGCTTAAGTGATTTCTTCCAAAACACACAACCCACACCCCCAAAATCCGGACACCGAGCTACAGAACTACAGACGTCCTAAGCCTTTATCCATAAGTCATTCTTAAGCCAAGTAGTAATGGTTAAGGCAAATACTAAGCCAAACTTGATGCTGTTACCTGAAATCTGCTCAATCAACTTTCTGACATCCCTGTTACCTCTTGCGTGATTACAACATCAAATACAGCTTCTGATCATTAGAGTCTTTAAGAAACAGTGGCCACAATGTGATAAAATTTTGCATGAAGACCAAGAATAATTTAGTTCAAATCAGAAACTACAGTCTATATTTTTATTTTAAAGATACAGTGGAGAACACATCCTTCCGGTCCAGCCTAATCACAGGACAATATACAATGGCCAATTACCCTTCTAACTGGTATGTCTGGACTGTAGGAGGAAACCCATATGATTCATGAGGAGAATGTACAAACGTTGTATTGATGGTGCCGGAACTGAACTTCGGAACTCCCCAAGCTGTAGCAGCATCATGCTAACCACTACGCTGTCTTGGTGCCCATTTAGTCTCAAATCCAAATGAAAGCATGAGTCACGAATGAAGGCCAAGTCATTGGGTATATTTAAAATAGAGGTTGATAGATTCTTGATTAGTAAGGGAGTCAAAGGTTATGGGGAGAAGGCAGGAGAGTGGGGTTGAGAGGGAAAATAAATCAGCCATGGAGCAGACTCAATGAGCCGAATGGCCTAATTCTGCTCCTATGTCCTATGGTATAACCACTCAATACAGGTCAAATGGTTACTCTATACCACGAACATCTTCAAACTCCCACTGTTACTGTTCTAATTTAAAAGTCATTAGCTAACAACCTTCACCAAATTTCCAAATTTTAATCAAACCACCAGAAATTTAGGTGCCAACAGGATTGTAGTCTAGTTGTGATTGCTGAGCAAAGACCTTCTGGACTGCATTGAGCCTGTAGAATTGTGAGTAGTTAAATCCTGGATTTCCCGGGTTAAAGGGATAGTGAAAAACATTTAGAATAAAGGTTACGGATACTGTGCAGTGTAATATTCAGTGCTATAATTTCAGCAGATTAGTAATGAACCATATTTAATAAACTTACTTTTCCAGTTATTTTTTGAATTTCATTCCGGTAAAATATTAAACTTTGCCGCATATACTCATAGCTGTGGAACAAAAACAATGATTAATGTATATAGATGCTAAAATAAATATTCAAACATGTCAAATTTTAATCCTCTATAATAAATTACAAAAACAAGAGATTCTGCAGATGCTAGAAATCCAGAGTAACACACCCAAAATGCTGGAGGAACTCAGCAGGGCAGGTAGCATCTATGGAAATAGTCAATGTTTTGGGCTGAGACCCTTTAACAGGACGGTAATGGAAGGAAGCAGCCGTAATAACAAGGTGTGGGGGGGGGGGGGTGGGGGGAGAAGGAGGACAAGCTCCCAGGTGATGGGTGAGACCAGGGATGAAGTAAGAACTAGAGAAATGATAAGGGGGAAAAGGTTAGGGGCTGTAGAATAAGAAATCTGAGGAGTGGAGAGTGGACCATGTGAGAAAGGGAAAGAAGAGGGGCATCGAGGGAAACGATAGGCAAGTGAGAAGAGGCAAGAGGCTAGAGCAGAGACTTGAAGAAAAACAAATACAGTAGTTTTTCCAACCATTTAAACTTTGTTTCAGGAACCTTCCAACCTCCTCAAATGCTTCATCATCAATATTCATTACAGTAAACTCCAGCTAAGCAGTGTTGATAAGAGATGCAAGCACAAAATTTGCTGAGTTGGTTAAATCCAGGACCTTTAGCATGGATCAATTCCAGTTGTTGGAAGTAGCACCACCTGATAAATTTAATTTAAATTGACCTAGCTTCCTCGAACACAAAATGGTTTTAGAATTTGTTTACAGAATCCTTTCATCAAATAAGCCCCTGGGTTATTTTAACGAAAGCTTCTGTAGGTTATATAAATGTTCAATGCTATAAAGACTTCTCTAAAAGATGGCAAACAGATAATGACAGTGTTTACATACCTAGCTTTTGTCAAAGCTTCAATCCACTCCTCACATTCATCTTTAGTTTCACACGTAAATGAATATTTTCTTTCTGGCTCATCCACAAATACTTCAATCAAATAATAAAAAAAATAACTATAGTGGAAGCAAGTTAAAATATGCCATTTGTTTTGCTATAGTCAATAGCTCAGCACGAATATATCGAAATCACAAAAGGGAAAAAAATCACTGACAATAAGATTTTCTGCTCAATTCATTTGTCTTAATCAGTTAGTTCTACTCAGTCAGCTGGAAATACTGGGTCAGAATCAGGCTTAATATCAGTGTTAGATCTCATGAAATTTGTTCCGTAGCAGTACAGTGCAATACATAAAAACAAACTATAAAGTATAAAAAATACATACATCAATACAAAACTGAATTAAATAGTGCAAATAGAGAGCTAAAATAGTAAGGTATTGTTCATGAGCCATTCAGGAATCTGATAGTGAAGGGGAAGAAATCTTTCCTACAATGTTGAGTGTGTGTCTTCAGGATCCTGTACCTCCTCACTGATGGTAGCAATGAGAAGAGGGCGAGTTCTGGGTGATAGGGGCCCTTAATGATGGATACTGGTTTACCAAATGCTATACAGCCTATTCCTGCCTCTAAGTATATTACTACCTATTATAACCATATTCTTTTTCTCCTTGTGCCCATCTTCCCTCCCCCCATCAAGACCCAGTTATAATGGTGAAGGAAAATGGCCACAGGATTGAAAAAAAAGTTGGCTACATTTTAATATTTTTTTAAATCTGTGGGTCATCCTCAGCAGGGTATCAATGGTGCTGACCACTGTACAACAGGAACATTTCACACATGGGCTACACACTACATAATACACAACTGGATGACTTTTATATTAAAACGAAAATTAAACTCGCTGATTATGTAAACCCTTAGTAGTAAAGGATTAACATGCACATTCTACAGCTACTTCCTTTGACTATTTGATATGCAAGCCAAAACTCATACTTGAACAGTTAAGGCTTGAATTTCTCTTGGGATTAAGGTAAAACAGAAAACATCTGAAGTTTAACACAAACTCAAGGGATTCTGCAGATACTGGAAATCCAGAGCAACACACACACAAAATGCTGTTGGAACCCACCAGGTCAGGCAACATCTGTGGAACGAGGGAAAAATAAGTCGACATTTCGATCCAGTAGTTCTGATGAAGGGTTTTGGCCCAAAATGTCAAATCGTTATTCCTTTCCATAGATGGTGATTGGCTTGCTGAGTTACTCCAGCATTTTGTGTGTGTTACAAAGGTCAACCTGAGACAAGATTGATGTTCTTCCAAGCAAAAAAACTTCACATGCAGAGTTATTGTCTGCTTCGCTTCAAAAGTTTATTTCCAAAATGCAGATGTGGACAACAAATCCAATGGGCACAGGACAACTGAAATAAATCCTTAAGTGCAGCCTGGCCAGGTTGAGTTAAGTCACCATTTTGGGTTTAGACCCTTCATCTACTGTCTTGACCCATTAAGTTCCTTTAGCACAAAAAGATAAAAGATAAGCTTTGTCATATGTACATTGAAACATCCAGTGAAATTTTAAATGACAAACACAGTCCAAGGATTGTGCCTGCAGGTGTCACCATACTTCTGGCGCCAACACTAACTCACTAACCTTAACCAGTATGTCTTTGTAACTTGGCAGGAAACCAGAACACCTGGACGAAACTCTCACGACAATAAGGAGAATGCAAAACTCCTTATAGGGTTATTTGAGTATCTTAGAAACTGATCTCCTGGGATTTTCATGCACAACAGTCTCTAGACTTTACAGAGAGTGGTGCAAGAAACAAAAATCATCCAGTGAGTGGCATTCCTGTGGTCAAAAACGTCTTGTTAATGAGAGGTCAGAGAATGGCCAGAAAACATCGGTGTGCAGAAGAGTATCTCTGAATGCATAACACATCAAACCTTGAAACGGATGGGCCACAGCAGCACAAGATCACGAACATACACTCAATGACCACTTTATTATGTGCAGGAAGTACCCAATAAAGTGGCCATTGTGTGCATCATGCACTATTATTTGACAAAGTATAAATTTAGAGTTAATTTCCCAAAGTTGTTAACAAGAAAGTTGTAACATCAGGAATTTAATACCAGATAGCCAGCTCTTTTTAGTGTACTTTCCATAAATAAATTTTTTGATAACATTAATTTCAGGTTATTAAAAATCACAGAAACCACATTAGCATAGAGTGCTTCAGCATTGGTGCAAGAAAGAAAATGTAGCCTTGAACGTTAGCATTTGTACAGGAGTTCTGTGCATTCCTTTTATACATAATCATACTTCTTGAAAACAGATGGCAGTTGACATGATAGCTTATCAACACAAGGACAACTAAAAAGAAAATGAACATTTTTAGAATGATGGCAGTTTCTGCCCCCACTGTCACCTCCCCTTGAGAAACAAAACATTTTCTCAACTCTACAATAATTCTCATAATTCTTTTTCCCCCTCAAAAAAAAAGGCTTTTTTGTTAGGAAGATATGGTTGGGACACGATTACAGATTCATATTATCAAATGAAGTAGAAATTTCTTTATAGACTACAAATTCACTATAAAATCAGTTTGCATTGTGTTTATGCACAATTGTCCATTGCTACCAGTCACCTCTACAAAAATGCAATCTCCTCTAAAGCCACAGAAAGCAGTTAGTGTGGGAAATGGAAAGATATTGGGTATTAAGTAAATATTCCTGGAAAGTTGCTCTGTACAAGTGGGGTGGCATGGTAGCATAGAAGTTAGCATAACTCTATTACAGCACCAGCGACACAGGTTCAGTTCCCAGCAGTATCTGTAAGGAATTTATACGATCTCCCTTTGCCCATGTGGATTTCTTCCCACATTCCAAAGACGTAGGGGTTAGTAGGTTAATTGGTCACAAGTATAAAGTAGGTTAATTGGTCACATGAGTATAATTGGGAGTGCAGGCTCATTGTGCTGATTTAAGTGCTGAGCTGGATTAAAAAGATTAAGTCATTGAGGTCGAGAATGAAGGATGAACAGGTGTTCAGATCCGTGAGGTTTCACTTGCCTCAGCAGCTGCGGCCTGTAGCCATCGGGCTCCTGCTCCAGCTTCTCTCGCCTCAGCACTGAACGGGCTCCATGGCTGTGGACTCACTTTCAGGGACTCTGCCGTTCATGTTCTGTGTATTACTTGTTTACATTTTTTAAAATTGTTTGCACAATTTGCTCTTTATTCACACATTGGAGTCTTTGTTGTGTGGGTTTTTTCATGGATTCTATTGTGTTTCTGCCTGCAAGATGAATCTCAAGGTTGATTATGGTATACATAGTTTGATAATATATGTACTTTGAACTCTGAAATAAATGAAGTATGGATACTTGGCTGGATGATGCCAACACTGACAGGAGTTTCTCAGGTGGAAATGTCTTCCAATAGCCAATCATAACGACAACAAAACAAAATCAAAGGAAAATTAATGATAATTCTTTTTATTTATTTATTGAGATACAGCATGAAATAGGCCCTTTAAGCCACACTGCCCTGATTTAATCAGAGCCTAATCACAGGACAATTTACAATGATCAAATAACCTACCAACTGGCATGTCTTTGGATTGTGGGAGGAAACCGGAGCACCCGGAGGAAACCCATATGGTCATGAGGAGAACTTACAGGCGTCAGCAGGAACTGAAACCGGATCACCTGCACTTTAAAGCATTATGCTAACCACTATGCTGCTGTGCCACCCATTCTGTATCTAAAGAAGATACAGCATCAGGTTCTGAAATGGAGGTGGACGTGTGGGTCATAATAGCAAATACATCAGACAGGGATAGCTAGCGAGAAAAAAAACAAAACTCTGCACAGATATGACACATTTATAAAAACGAGAGATAAAATACACAGGTGTGACAAGACAAGCAGAATACACAAGGTTATTAAATTATCAATCACACTTATAAGGGTAGGTAACAGGCCACCTAAGAAGCACAAGGAAGGCAGAGAAACTAAAGGTACATAATAGAAGGCCATTCAGCCCTGCTGTACCATTGAATGAGATCATGGTGTTCGCTTTAGCAGCACTTGCCTGCACTAATCCCATAGTCCTCATACCAAAAATAAATGCATCATCTCCATCTTAAATACACTATGACTGATCCTTCACTGTCCTTGGATGGTGAGCTCCAAAAGCTCAACGTAAACGATACATTTCACTGTGTTTCAGTGTTCAATGGACAAATAAAGCTAATCTTTACTCTATGAGACAAGGCAGAATAACAGTTTGGTATAGACTAGATGGGCCCAAGGGCCTGCTGCTGTGCCGTACTGTTCTATGACTCTTATGAAACTTCTTCTCATCTGCCCTGACTGTTGAGACACTTAGCCTTAGACTGTGGTCTCAGACTCCAGATAACAGGCCAGGCAAAATAAAGACATCTGTACATTTCTGAGATCAATAATCACACTTCTAAATTCCAAAGAACATTGATCCAGTCTTCTTAATCTCCACTGACAGGAGACACCTTCACCATTCGTCCTTCATTCTCAGGAATCCATTTGGTGAACTTTCACTGCACTTATCAAAAGTGCAGCCTTCCTGTAAACACAAAGTACACTGCAGAAGCTGTGGTCAAATCAAGACGTACAAAAAAGCTGGATGAACTCAGCAGGCTGAGCAGCATCCATTGAAAGAAGCAGTCAACGTTTTGGGTCGAGAGCCTTCATCAGCCTTCCTGAGTTAGGCAGACGTGATCTGTACAGATATTCTAGATCTCACTAGTGTTGCACATACAGTCAGTGGCCATGTATATGTGTGGTCTACTGCTGCTGTGGGTCCTCCACTCAAGTTCCAATGTGTTGTGTGTTCAGAGGTGCTTTTCTGACACCACTGCAACACTTGGCTATTTGAGTTACTGTTGCCTTCCTATCAGCTTGAAGCAGTCTGGCCATTCTCCTGACCTCGCTCGCTAACAAGGCATTTTCATCCACAGAACTGCCACTCACTGGACTTTTTGTTTGTCGCATCATTCTCTGTGAACTGTTGTGCATGAAAATCTCAGGAGATCAGCAGTTTCTAAGACACTCAAAACAGCCCGCCTGGCACCAACAATTATTTAGTCCCATTCTGATATATCTATCCATGGCCTCCTCTATTGTCAAAATGAATCCAAACACAGGTTGGAGGAACAACACCTTATATACCAGCTGGGTAGCCTCCAACCTGATGGCATGAACATTGACCTCTAACTTCCGTTAATGCCCCTCCTCCCCTTCTTACCCCATCCCTGACATATTTAGTTGCTTGCCTGTTCTCCATCTCCCTCTGGTGCTTCCCCCCCCCGACCTTTCTTTCTCCTGAGGCCTCCCGTCCCATGATCCTTTCCCTTCTCCAGCTCTGTATCACTTTCACCAATCACCTTTCCAGCTCTTAGCTTCATCCCACCCCCTCCGGTCTTCTCCTATCATTTCGCATTTCCCCCTCCCCCCACTACTTTCAAATCTCTTACTATCTTTCCTTTCAGTTAGTCCTGACGAAGGGTCTCGGCCCGAAACTTCAACAGCGCTTCTCCCCATAGATGCTGCCTGGCCTGCTGTGTTCCACCAGCATTTTGTGTGTTTTGTTGTTTATATTTCCAGCATCTGCAGATTTCCTCGTGTTTGCTAATTATTTAGATCACACTTCTTTCTCATTCTGATGTTTGGTCTGAACAGCATCTGAACCTCTTGACCATGTCTGTGTGCTTGTATGCACTGAATTGCTGCACATGATTGACTGATTAAATTATTTGCATTAATGAGGTGTATAGCTGTGCCTAATAAGTGGCCACTGAGTGTAATTACAGTCATACCTTTACTCTTGGACAGTGAACCCTTTGCTATCACAGAGGATACATTCCAGAACTGGCTGTAAATACAATTTATTTCCTCCCAAGATTACCTTAAGGGTGGGGATTGCAAAGTAGATAAAGCCTTATTTGCACAAGTCTCTTAAGATGACAAACGCTGGATTGTTAGGGGGATAGTTAATATTTTACTATCAAAATACCTGAGTGGGGAAAGTTGATGCTTTTTGACAGTTTTCATTTTGTTTGAGAAGTAGAAACTCTTGTGGGGGGGATCACCTAGAGGCCAAGCCTGGTTATGATATCAGCTTTGTGGACTGAAGAGCCTGTATTGTGCTGTAGGTTTTCTATGTTTCTATAATGTATGGCAGAAAAACCATTAATTTCAGAGCTTTGTTAATATTCCACTGATGGGTTGCGACTGCAAACTGGTAAACCTGTCAGACTTAAGGCTATTCAAGGAACCAAAGACCAACATACCTTATCTTGACTAATTACCTGCTGTGAACTTGATGATTCCTGTACAAGGACAACCAAGCTGCTCCCAACACCAACAACTTTCAAATTCTCGCTATTTAACAAAAAAAACTCCACCTTCTTCATAGTCCTGATGAAGGTTCTCAGCCCCAAATGTTGACTGTTTTCTCTTTTCCATCGATGCTGCCTGACCTGCCGAGTTCCTCCAGCATTGTGTGTGCGTTACTTTGAATTTCCAGTATCTGCAGATTTTGTGTTTATGAAATCAAACTCCACCTGTGTCTTCTTTTGGCAAAACAGACGATGTCACAGATTTCCTACGTCTACCTTGTCCTCACTCTTTCACCTAACTCAGCAAAATTCCCCCTAGAAGCTTTCCAGCATTTTCTTCACAACCCACCTACCACCAACATAGTATCAGCAAACTTGTTGTGGGCCTATACTTGCTGTAGTTTAGAAGAATGAGAGGATCTAATTGAAACCTATTGAATATTGAAAGGTCTGGAGAGAGTAGATGTAGAGAGGACGTTTCCTATAGTGGGGGAGTCTAGAATCAGAGGACACAGCCTCAGAATTGAAGGACGTCCATTTAAAACAGGGTTCCCAGTCTGGGGTCCATGAATCCCTTGCTGAATGGTATTGGTCCACGGCAGAAAAAAGGTTGCGAATCCCTGATTTGGAACATCAATGAGTAAAAGTTTCTTTAGCCAGAGGGTGGTGAATCCATGGAATTTTTTTGCCACATAGGGTAGTGCAGACCATGTTATTGGGTATATTTAAGGCAGGGGTTGATTGGTTCTTAATCAGGGCGTCAAAGGTTATGGGGCGAAGACAGGAGAGTGGAGTCAAGAGAGATAACGAATCAGCCACGCTGGAACAGCAGAGCAGGCTCGATAGGCTGAATGACCCAAGTCTGCTCCAAAGTCTTGAGGTCTTGGATATGTTTTAGTTTTTGCCCTCATTCTGATTACTAGTGTAGATCATGAACAACATAGCAGCCATTCCCCTGGGTCCCCAAATTTGTTACAACCTTGGTTTTCTACCCATTAACCAAACCCCATTCCCACCCACTAATTTTGTTCTATAATCTCTTGTGAGGAATCTTATCAAATTTTTTTAAAATAAATTCACTTATTATTCTGAATATAAAATATGAAAATAAATTAAAAAACAAAACTATGAAGATTGCTGTTCTTTTATCTTATTTCACGCTCATTATTTACTGCTATTTATTTATAATTTGTATTTGCACAGCTTCGTGTCTATTGATCCTGTTTACAGTTACTGTTCTATCGATTTGTTGAGTATGCTGCACAAAAAGAATCTCAGGTTTGAATGTGGTGAGATGTATGTACTCTGATAATAAATTTTAGTTTGAACTTTGGAAGTTAGTAGCAGTAGGAAAGGGGAAATAGGGGATGGAGATCCTACCACATGTATAGAATCTCCAAGCAAAACGCCCAGCAAGGGACAATTCCCTACTAGTTCCCAGTAAGTTGTAAACACCAGAGAGCAAGAGAAGCATGGGCAGTAGTGATCACAAAGTAGTACAAATTATGATAATAAAGAGAGAACAATAAAGGCATGACAAATAGAGTAATGCATTTTAATCATGGGTTCCAAAATAGTGCTTGAAAATTAAAGTTAAAATGTATTGAAACAATAAAGTAGAAAGAAAAGTAAGCATTTCCAATCACCTGCAAGAATTGTTGGCACGGTAATGTACTGGCTAGCATAATGCTTTACAGTACGGGCAACTCTGATTCAATTTCCACCGTTGCTTGTAAGGAGTTTGTACGTTCTCCCTGTGACCATGTGTGTTTCCTCCCACAGTCCCAAGATGTATCGGCTGGTAGATTAATAGGTCAATGTAAATCATTCTGTGATTAGGCTAGCATTAAATTGGGGGATTGCTGGGTGGTGTGGATCAAAGGGCTGGAAGGCCTACTCTGCACTGTTCTCCATAAAATAAATAAAAATCTTTGCTTTAATGGTCATAATATGGACATTAACTGAAAAGCAAAAAGCTGCAGATATTAGAAAACTGAAATGAAAAGAGAAATTTTATAGTGTAGTATCTGTGGAGAAAGAAACAGTTAATATTATCAGGTTATTGTTCCTCGCTTTTCTAGTACTGAAAAGGTCAAAGGTGTAAAAAAAAAGGCGGTACAAAGCAGAGAGTGCGAGTGTGTGGATCAAGGCTGTCCAGCCGACACTAATGCAGTTAATGCAATAGGACATGAGAGCAGAATTAAGCCATTCAGCCCATTGAGTCTGTTCCACCATTCCATTATGGTTGATCTCGGATCCCATTCCGTTCAATCCCACACAGCTGCCTTCTCACCATAGCCTCTGATGCCCTGACCAATTAGGAAACTATCAATTTTCGCTATAAATATACTTGGCCTCCACTGCAGTCTGTGGCAGAGCATTCCACTGATTTACTACTCTCTGGCTAAAAGAAATTGCCTCCTTACCTCTGTTCTAAAGGATTGCCCCATAATTTTGAGGCTGTGCCGTCTAGGTCTGGACAACCCCCACGTAGGAGACATCCTCTCCACATTCACCTTATCTAGTCCTTTCAACATTCGGTAGGTTTCAATGAGATCCCCTTGTATTCCTCTAAATTCCAGAGGCCCATAGCTACCTAACGTTCCTCATAGGTTAACCCTTTCATTCCCAGAATCATCCTTATGAACCTCCTCTGGACTCTCTCCAATGACAACAATCCTTTGTGAGATATGGGGACAAAACTGTTGGCGAAGTGTGGCCTGACTAATGTCTTATAAAGCCTCAGCATCATCTCCTTGTTTTTATATTCTACTCCCCTTGAAATGAATGCCAACTTTGCACTTGCCTTCTATATCACAGTCAACCTGTAAGTTAACCTTCTGGGAGTCTTGCACGAGGACTCCCAAATCCCTTTGCAGCTCAGATGTTTGACTTCTCTCCATTTAGATAATAGTCTGCACTTTTGTTCCTTTTACTGATTTGCATTATCATACTTTCCCAACATTGTATTCCAACTGCCACATATTTGTCCATTCTTCCAATCTAAGTCCTTCTGAATCGCATTGCTTCCTCAGCACTACCTACCCCTCTACCTTTCTTCGTATCATCTGCAAACTTTGCCGCAAAGTTATTAATTACATTATCTAAATCACTGACAATGTGAAACGTAGCGATCCCAATATTGACCCCCGAGGAACACCACTAGTCACTGGCAGCCAACCAGAAAAGGCCCCTTTTATTCCCACTCACTACCATTCGTCTATCCATGCCAGCATTTTTCCTATAACACCATAGGATTTTATCTTGTTAAGCAACCTCATGTATGGCACCTTATCAAACGTGTTCTAAAAATCAAATTAAATGACACTCACTACCTCTCCTTCGTTCATCCTGCTGGTTACTTCCTCGAAGAACTAACAGATTTGTCGGGCAAGATTTCCCTTTACAAAAACCATGCTGACTTTGACTTGTTTTATTATTATCTTCCAAGTACCCTGAAACCTCATTCTTAATCGGAGACTCCAACACTTTCCCAAACACTGAGGTTAGGCTGACTGGCCTATAATTTCCATTCTTTTGCCTTCCTCCCTTCTTAAAGAGTGGAGTGACATTTGCAATTTTCCAGTCCTCCAGAACCATGCCAGAATCAATTGATTCTTGATAAATTATGGCCATTGCGTCCGTTATCTCTTCAGCAACCTCTCTCAGGACTCTGGGATGTCGTCCATCTTGTCCAAGTGACTTATCCACCTTAAGACCTTTCAGTTTGTCTAGCAGTTTTTCCTTTGTAATAGCAATGGCACTCACTTCTGCTCTCTGACACTCTCGAACCTCTGGCACACTACTGGTGTCTTCCACAGTGAAGACTGATGCAAAGTACTCATTAAGTTCATCTGCCATTTCTTTGTCCCCCATTGCTACCTTTAAATGCCTTTTGAAGGAGGGTGATGAATACTTGGATATGTTATACTCGATCTGTCTGGAGGAATGCAAAACAAGAGAGATGAATGTTGTCAGCACAGAGTAAACTAATGCTGTTATTATGAGATGCAGAACAGAGTGTGTTAGATTACAGCAATCATTCTGTTTTCTTCTCCTTACCAATACTGCCCGATCTGTTAAGTATTTCTAGCATTCTGGAGACAAGATGCTGGAAATCTGAAGCGATATGTCAAAATGTTGGGAAAACACAGCAGGTCAGGCAGCAACAACAGAGAAATGGACAGTTGATGTTTTGAGCATTGACCCTTCCTCAGCACTGGAAAGAAAGGGGGCAGAAGCCAGAATAAAAAGTTGAAGGGAGGGGGAGGAGCACAAGATGGTGGGCAATAGGTTAATTCAGTGAGGGGCAAGTAGGTAGGGAGGTGATAAGTGGAAGAGACAAAAAGCTGAATACGGTGGAATCTGATAGAAGAGGACAGTAGACCATGGAATAAAGGGAAGCAGGTGGGGAACTAGAGGGAGGAGATGTGATAGCATTCTCTCTTATTTCAGATTTCTAACTGCAACACTCCGAATCTCACAGTATCAGCACATTTTCTCTCTACTCTCCTCATATATTCCTCCACACAGATTAACAATTATTAATCCTCATTAGCTATTCAATAAATGACATCAACTGTATTGTGAGACAGCTGGACAACCATGGTCTCCAGTCTGTTGAAGACATTCCCTAGTCTGCTTCAGCCCTCTCCGTTCCCTGCAATTTTAAACACTTCTTTTCTCTCTTTTCCAAGTCATCAGTTCTGTTTCTCTCACCACAGATGCTACCTGAATGAAGTATTTCCCACCCTTTTCTTGTGTTACATAAATGCCGGTGAGAAAAATTGAAAAAAAGATGAGAAAAATGCAAAGCAAGGATAGCTTATGAATAGTAGTAGAGAACATGACAATTAAAAATACAAAGAGAAAGAAAATAAATAATCTACAAGGACATAAAAAGTATTAAGGAACCACAAATATTCTTCAGGTTTAGGATGTGGTATAACATAGCCAGTGGAAGTGGTGGATACAGAAATTTATAGGTATATGTCTGGGAGGGGTATGGAAGGCTATGGTCCAAGTGCAAATCAATGGGATGAGACAGATTAGTAGTTCAGCACGGACCAGGTGGGCTGAAGGGTCTGTTTCTGTGCTGTGGAGTTCCATGACTCTTATGTCCCTTCAATATCTGATTAGGAAACAGATTGGGTACTTACAATAACAGATGAGTTTAGAACTGGCGTGACCACACTTAAAATGCAAGAAACAATTTGTTATTTATCTGAGAACTATGGAACGTACTGTCACAAAGTGAAGTTTAGACAAACAACATAGAGGTGTGCTAACAAGCAGAAAGGCAAGGTCAGTTGGGCTGCTGGAGTTAGGTAGAGGAAGACAGGAGGAACATAAATGCCAGCACAGGCTATTTCTGTTCAATATTTTGTTTTGGTGTTGTGACTTGTACTCAGCAAAAATCCCAACATGCATCACAGTTCAAAACAGAATTTAATAATTATCTGTCCATCTTCCAGTTATTACTACAACTAAACAGAAGTAAAACTCGTTACCTAGTGAGAAGCCAGTGTCATCTTCCTTTCGGATTCTGCACTGCTCAAGTAACAAGGCACCAACAGGCTGGTATAGAGACAAGATCAGAATATTAAATCATTTCTCATTAGTTTCCAAAAATCATTCTTCGACAATATTTCCACTAACATTCAGTTGCCAAAATCAGCTGACAAATGAATATTTTAAACATCAATTAAATATCAAGATTTTAAATATTTCTGAAAGTTTAGTCTAAATGATATTGTACAACGAGCAAGAAAATTGTCAATAAATTTGATCCTCTCTTAACAGAAACAATACATAAATTGTTTTATAGCCAGCGAAATATCCCCAGACTGTTGCATGAACACAAGTGATTGATCAACCTGTTCAAAACGTTAGGAAGTAAATATAATTGGATGTATGACGGTCTTTTCTGTTTTTTTTTAAATGGGTTCTATTGGGTTTCTTTGTTTTTTGGCTGCCTGTAATATACTTTGAATATTTTGTGCTCTCAAGACTGATGTTATACCACTAAAGCACTGCTAGGAGCAGGATCTACACTTGGATTAATATGCTGAGAACCTGTAATAGCACAGCGGTTTGACAGTAACAGAGCAAGGATCCCTCAGAGGTTAGGAAGTCTTCTGGAGACCTCGTAAAAATGGGATTGAAAGTGGCAAGTTGGAAAATATATACCTTCAGTGTCCACTTTATTAGGTACACCTGCACAACTCGTTAATGCAGATACCTAATTAGCCAATTATTTGGCAGCAACTTGATGCATAAAAGCATGCAGACACGGTCAAGAAGTTCGGTTGTTGTTCAGACCAAACAACAGAACGGGGAAAAATGTGATCCAAGTGACCTTAACCATGGAGTGAGTATTGGTGCCAGATTGGTTGGTTTGAGAAACTGCTATCTCCTGGGACCTTCTCCGTGGATTGTCACCTTGTCCTGGTGGAGAAGCTTGTGTGGTCCTGATATCCAGAGAATGATGCCGTCTGGAGTTATGCTCCTGGTAGGGTCACCCATGGCAGTAAGGTCGAGAGTGAGGTCCCTGACAAAGAACAATCCAACCAAGACCTCAACGGTGGAACAGGCGGATGAAGTTACTTCGAATTCAACGGCTGTGAAGGCGGATGAAGGCTGCAACAAATCCATTAGCTCCAATCGTCGTGGTTTCCATGCCATCGGAATCAGTTGGTTGATTTGTGAAGTATCGTGTGCTTCTTGGAGTGCAACATCAAGTACACATTAAACAAATATACGCACAGGCGTCTTCGCTAATAGATCAACAGAATGAAGACCATCATCCTCGACCTCGAGGGATAGCCATGACGATCTCCTGGGACTTTCACGCATAACAGTTTCTAGAGTTCATGGAGAATAGTGCAAAAAACCAAAACACATCCAGTGAGCAACAGTTCTGTGGGTGAAAATACCTTGTTAGTGAGACAGATCAGAAGAGAATGGCCAGGCTGGTTCACACTGACAGGAAAGTAAAAGTAACTCAAATAACCAGCATTACAACAGTGGTGTGCAGAAGAGCATTTCTGAACACATAACATATTGAATCATGAAGTGGATGGGCTACATCAGCAGACCACGAACATACACTCAGCGGCCAATTTATTAGGTACTGGAGGTAGCTAATAAAGTGGCTACTGTGTGTAATCATAAAATAATCTCAAAGGCATCATTATTCGGAAAGAGGAATCCAATAAAGCTAACTGAGTGACATCACGCAAGGAGTAAGTGTTAACAGGCAGCAAAACATTTCTGGAGAACTGCTGTATTTACAATGAAATTGCTCGAGGCTTTCTGACATGTTATGAAGTCATCAATAAAACTGTGACAAGTAATCGGCAAAGAAATTAAACTTTAATGCAGTCTTACCTCCTCCTCATCAATTCTGAAGTAAAAAAGGAAGTTGACAACTAGCTTCACCAGTCGGCATTTTGCAACTGAATAAAGGAACATGCAAATATTACCAGCAAGAAAATGAATCTCAGGGTGACATACATGTACTTTAATAGTAAATTTACTTTGAACTTTGAGACATGCTTAATTCTTGGCCAGTTCATCAAACAACCAGCTAGATCAATAATACCCTTCAGGGGATTGAACTGTAACAGACCAATTGTGAAAATGTGGCAAGGATGCATGCACCGATCAATCGTGTGGTGAATTGATTGGGACTCCTACGCACAGAGGGCTCTCTCTCTTTTTGCTTTGGCTTTCGAGTGAGCTTGTTTTGCTTTGACGGGCTCAGATTGGAACCCCTGCACTGGAAGCTGCCCAGGGTGCACAGGGGTTAACACTATTCAGTAAAAATGTTTAATTTTACTACTCCGTTGTTGTCCTTGCTCTGCACATACGCAACAGGAACAACATTTGCTGATCTCATGCATGACTTCAAACTCTTCTTCCACATCACTGTCCACTAAAGTGGCCTAGCAAAGGAGTAATTTGAGAGAGGTAACAAATGCCCTGAGAGTTAGTTCCATGCTCATATAGTGGTTTGTATAGCTCATTGCTAATTATAACTTGAAGTATGAAGGTTTGAGACAACTCTTGCACTGTGCTGCCTTGGGCAACTGTTCTGCCTGTGACAGGAAACTGTAGGGAGTTGTGGACATTGTTCAACATGACATGGAAACCAGCCTCACATACATGGACTCAGTTGATGCTTATCGTTTCCTTGATGGTCCCCGAGCCAACTAAATCAAAGACCACAGCCATCCTGGACACTCTTTTTCCTTTCCCATTGGGCAGAAGATACAAAAGTCTGAAACATGTACCACCGCGCTGAAGTCCAGCTTCTAACCAGCTGTTTAAGACTATAGAACGGACTTTAATACAAGACCGTTTTGGTCTTGCACTTTAGTGTCTGTGTTGCATTTTCTCAGTAACCATTGATTCTGCATTCTGTTACTGCTTTTCCTTGTACTACTTCAATGCAGTGTAGTAATATAATGATCCAAATGGGCGTAGCTACCAAACTACTCAAACTACCTGCGTCTCAATATCACCAAGACCAAGGAGATGGTGGTGGACTTTAGGAGATCTAGGCCTCATATGGAGCCAGTGATCATTAATGGAGAATGTGTGGAGCAGGTTAAGACCTACAAGTATCTGGGAGTACAGTTAGACGAGAAGCTAGACTGGACTGCCAACACAGATGCCTTGTGCAGGAAGGCACAGAGTCGACTGTACTTCCTAAGAAGGTTGGCGTCATTCAATGGCTGTAGTGAGATGCTGAAGATGTTCTATAGGTCAGTTGTGGAGAGCGCCCTCTTCTTTGTGGTGGCGTGTTGGGGAGGAAGCATTAAGAAGAGGGATGCCTCACGTCTTAATAAGCTGGTAAGGAAGGCGGGCTCTGTCGTGGGCAAAGTACTGGAGAGTTTAACATCGGTAGCTGAGCGAAGGGCGCTGAGTAGGCTACGGTCAATTATGGATAACTCTGAACATCCTCTACATAGCACCATCCAGAGACAGAGAAGCAGTTTCAGCGACAGGTTACTATCGATGCAATGCTCCTCAGACAGGATGAAGAGGTCAATACTCCCCAATGCCATTAGGCTTTACAATTCTACCGCCAGGACTTAAGAACTTTTTAAAAGCTATTATTAATGCTTTTTGAGATAGTGATTTAGATGCATATCATATTTTTTACTGAGTTAAGTATTGTATGTAATTAGTTTTGCTACAACAAGTGTATGGGACATTGGAAAAAAAGTTGAATTTCCCCATGGGGATGAATAAAGTATCTATCTATCTATCTAGCTTTTCACTCTACCTTGGTGAACGTGACAAGAATAAAACAATTTACACTACGTTCACCAGCTGTCAACTTTAAATGCTGCATTAGCAGACACTGGTTACAGTATAATCTTTCCAAAGAAAGGTCAAACTCTAATACTATTTCTTTCTCCTCAGTTACTAAATGGCCAGGCAGATAATCTGATCAACCATCCCAATTAGCCCCCACCCTATTTATCTATTACCTCTCCCACTGTGCTGCACTGTTAACACTTCAAACCACTGTTTATAAGGCTGTTCACATTGTAAATACATGCTGGTATTTATGCACATTTATTCCATATCTGTACTTTATCAATCTTTTAATTATTTTTTTTAAAAAGTACGTATATAAACAAGAGAATTATCTCAAATATCTATATCAATAACAATTCATATAAAAGGTAAAATAAACATTACCAAGATCATACATAGTATTAATCTAACAGTATATAATAAAAAATAAGATAATCGATTCTCCTCTTATCATTCCATGAAAAGAAAAAAGGTAAAGAAACTTTTATAATTACCTATCTGTATCATACAAGTACAAATCTGTACTTTAACCTCTATAATTTTATAATTCCTTACAATTGTTGAATGCTCAAATTTTTTGTTGCATGTTACACCTGGACCAACACTCCCCAGCAAATTCTTAAGTTGCTGCTTCAATACCCCACAAATTATTCTCTCTCAATTCTGTATCAAACTTCCTTTAAGGCAGGGGTTCCCAAGCTTTTTTTATGCCATGGACTCCTACCATTAAGTGAGGGATTTGATCCCTACTAGCCATAAGGATTTCAGAATTGTACCCATTCTCTCTGCACAATAATAACAACTTCTACTTCATGTCTCTGTTGTAGAGTCATAGAAAAGCATGGCACAGAAACAGGCCCTTTGGCCCACCTAGTCCATGCCAAAACCATTTAAACTGCCTACTCCCACGGACCTGCACCAGAACCACAGCCCTCCATATCTCTATTATCCATGTACCTATCCAAGCTACTCATAAACGTTGTTGTTGGCACGTGGCCATGTGGTTAAGGCGTTTGTCTAGTTATCTGAAGATCGCTAGTTCGAGCCTTGGCTGAGGCTGCGTGTTGTGTCCTTGAGCAAGGCACTTAACCACACATTGCTCTGCGACGACACTGGTGCCAAGCTGTATGGGTCCTAATGCCCTTCATAGGTGTATGGGTCCTAATGCCCGACAACATAGGTGGCGTGGAGAGGGGAGACTTGCAGCTTGGGCAATTGCCAGTCTTCCACAAAAAATACCTTGCACAGGCTTGCGCCCTGGAAATTTTCCAAGGTGCAAATCCACGGTCTATCGAGACTAACGGAGACCTACACAAACGTTGAAGTCAAACTCGCATGCACCACTTGTGCTGTTTGTACTGTTCATCCAAAATTTTAAAATCTTTATTCCTAGTCAGTGAAGCATTTGCTCATGGTTACAGCTTGCCTCTACCTCACCCACAGCTCTACTTCCTCAGGACACCAAAATATTTGGCATGTCCCTGTCGCCCCTTACCAATTTTTTTTTTTTAATTAACTCAAACTACCTCCGTCTCAATATCACCAAGACCAAGGAGATGGTGGTGGACTTTAGGAGATCTAGGCCTCATATGGAGCCAGTGATCATTAATGGAGAATGTGTGGAGCAGGTTAAGACCTACAAGTATCTGGGAGTACAGTTAGATGAGAAGCTAGACTGGACTGCCAACACAGATGCCTTGTGCAGGAAGGCACAGAGTCGACTGTACTTCCTTAGAAGGTTGGCGTCATTCAATGTCTGTAGTGAGATGCTGAAGATGTTCTATAGGTCAGTTGTGGAGAGCGCCCTCTTCTTTGTGGTGGCGTGTTGGGGAGGAAGCATTAAGAAGAGGGACGCCTCACGTCTTAATAAGCTGGTAAGGAAGGCGGGCTCTGTCGTGGGCAAAGTACTGGAGAGTTTAACATCGGTAGCTGAGCGAAGGGCGCTGAGTAGGCTACGGTCAATTATGGATAACTCTGAACATCCTCTACATAGCACCATCCAGAGACAGAGAAGCAGTTTCAGCGACAGGTTACTATCGATGCAATGCTCCTCAGACAGGATGAAGAGGTCAATACTCCCCAATGCCATTAGGCTTTACAATTCTACCGCCAGGACTTAAGAACTTTTTAAAAGCTATTATTAATGCTTTTTGAGATAGTGATTGAGTTAAGTATTGTATGTAATTAGTTTTGCTACAACAAGTGTATGGGACATTGGAAAAAAGTTGAATTTCCCCATGGGGATGAATAAAGTATCTATCTATCTATCTATCTATAAAAATTGGTGTATCACAGAAAGCTAACTATCTGGATCCAAGTGGCGTGACAACAGCTTTGCATGTGACCACAAGAAACCATAGAGAGTTGTGGACACTCCTCAGCACATCACAGAAACCAGCCTCCTCTCCGTAGATTTTCTATACACATCTTGCTGCCTCAGTAAAGCAGACAGTATAATCAAAGATCCCACCAACTTTGAACATTCTCACTTCTCCCGTTCCATCGGGTAGAAGATACAAAAGCCAGAAAGCATGTACCACCATGCTCAAGGACAGCTTCTATCCCACTGTTACAAGATTATTTAAAAAGTTCCCTAGTATGCTAAGATGAACTCAAGTTCACAGTCTACCCAGTTTGGGTCTTGGACTTTAGTGTTGACCTGCACTGCACTCTTTCTGTATTTACTGCCCGTTACGCCACTGGTGTTTAGGGCAGCAATGAAGGTCTATCCTTTTCTGTAGCTTACACTTTACTTTTGAATTGTTATTGTTTTACCTTGTTCTACCTGTAACACTTACCCAACAGGCTGGTATATGTCTAGAGGAAAAGGAGATCCAGCCACACACCAACCCCACCTCCCGTACACGCAGGTGCTGTGAGAATCAAGTTTATGCCTCGCGCCCGCACACAGTATCAAATTCACACCAGATACCGTTATGAAATACACTTTAAAGAGTTTACTAAAACTAAAAGAGTACTAGGCAATACAATATATATGAAAGGAAAGAAAAAAAACAAAAGGCGCCAACTTATCTAAGTTCAGTCAGTTTAGTGCACATCGTTGGAGCTCAACCATCGAACCATTCGACCCCTCGTCGCTTGCCTCCGACCTCCACGTCTTCGCACCTGGGACCACCCCCGGTGGTCAACCAAGCAGTGCAGCGCACGTCCACCTTCCTCGGCGTCTTCCTCTCGACTCTCCTCAAAAGACCGCAACCCCCACCCCCCCCCCCCAAGTTCCCAGCCTCACAAGACAAAATAACATTCCCCATTGGTTAACAAATGAATACAATCCCCATATCAGCAAGTCTAAAGCTAAACAACTGCGAGAGAAACACTTATCAGACAAAGAAGCATTCCTACTCTTAACAAACTAAAGAAACCATTTTGAGTTACACAGGACATTGTACATACCTCAATGCACTGTGTAATGATCTGATATGTATGAACAGTATACAAGTTTTTCCACTGTATCTCAGTTCATGAGGCAATAATAGAATCGAATCCAACCCTACCCTCACTAAACCAATCAAAATTTTGTACATCTCTTAAATCTCTGCTCTAAAGGTAACAATTTGAGTTTGTTAGGTAACAATTGAAAACCCTCATCGTTGGAACTACTCCAGCATATTCATTTTATTTAATTATCGCTTCGGTGTTCTGTCCCAACAAGCCGCACTGCCCAGCAACCCACCTATTTAACAATAGCCTCATCACAGAACAATTTACAATGACCGAACAACATCTTAACTGATACGTCTTTGGACTGTGGGAGGAACCCCAAGCACCCAGAGGAAATCCACACAGTTCCGGGGAGAACACAGAATTAAACTCTGAACTCAGACATCCTGAGATGTGAAATGTGCAAATTGCTATGCTACTGTGGCACACCATCTTTTCAAACTGCTTACAGACCACGGCAGGAGGTGAGCTCCGAACTCCGACACCTCGAGCTGTAACAGCACTGTGCTAACCACTACCCTCGCATGGCGCCCTATCTTTTCTGCATCCTTTCCAGTACTTCCATATTGTTCTTACAGTATGGCAGCCAGAACAGAATGCAACAATCCAGTTTCACCCAATTGGTCAAAATGCAGATTCAACACAACTTTCCTCACTTTTGTACATCCCTCAAGTGATGGATCCCATAAAGCCTACTCAATGCGTACAAACAAGCTGGAGGAACACAGCAGGTCGGGCAGCATCCGTGGAAACAAGCAGTCAACGTTTCAGGCTGAAACCCTTCATCAGGACATAAAGCCTACTAACAGCTCTCTCAACATGTCTGCTCATGCTCAGGGATTTACATGCAGCTCAGAAGGCACCTGACCTGCACAGACATGTCATACACAGAAACAGGCCTTCACCCTAACTCAATGACAAGCTCCGGTCCCTGTGTTCTCAGGCTTTGTTCATAGAACATTGAACAGCATAGTCTTGCACAGGAATGGGTCCTTCAGCATGTCTGTGCTAAACACATTGCCAAGTTAAATGAAATGTCTTCTTTCTGTACATGACACATATCCCTCTTTTCACATGCAATAGAGAAGATGGAGGTACTCAGTGAGTTAGCCAGCATCTACAATACATGCAGTGTCTTCTGTGCTGCTCCTTGTTCCAGTATATACAGTCGCTTACTCTACACCCCCCACAACGATGTTCCTACTCAACTGTAGGAGCCTCTAAAAATCACTATCATATCTGCTTTCAGCACTACCACTTAGCAGCCCATTTCAGGCACTAACCAATCTGTGTAAAAAAAAAAAATCCACTCATCTGCTTTAAAGACAGCAACGGGGAGCGAGACACACAGAAAAAAACAAATTTCATGACATACATGAGTGATGATAAACCTGATTTGATTATGGGTCTCTATTGTGGACTGAGAGTGCGAAGAGACAGACAGACATACTTTACTGAAGATAGTGAAAAGGGAATTATGGTTGGGAAAAGGGGAAGAGAGAGGGGGAGGGAGCAGGAAGCACCAGAGAGACATTCAGTAATGAGCAATAAACCAATTGTTTGGAATTAAATTACCTTGCTTGGTGTTTTGGGGCTGGGTGTGTCTGCACCCGTCCCACCCCCAAAACCCTGCTATTCCTTCTCTGCCTCCTGCCCCACCACACTCCCGTGGCATTCCACCCTCACTCTTCCCAGCACCCTTTGCTCCTGCCAGGTTTACAAACTCACTGCTCCACATTGACAGATTTAGTTCTGTTCAAAAGTCTTAGGCACCCTAGCTATATATGCATAAGACTTTTGCACAGTACTGTATATATAAACACTATATTTATAACACTAATCTGCATTTTATTTTTGATATTGCTATTCCATGACTACCCCATTATTCTTTTTTAGCACTATTAAGTTATTGTAATTTTGTCTTGCACTGTACTGTTTCTGCAAAATAAATTTGACATTACGCAAGATAATGAATGATCGAAGAATAAACCTGATTCAGATATTTTCCTTTGTATGACTCACATTTTGAAATGATCTGTATAGAACACTACAGCATTGGCAAGCTCTTTGGCCCATCTAGTCCGTGCAAACTATTATTCTGTCTGGTCCCATCGACCTGCACCCAAACCATAGTACTCCATCCATGTTCTTACACCACTGGTGTTTAGGGCAGCAATGAAGTTACTTATCCAAATTTCTCCTCAATGCTGAAATCAAACCTGCATCCACCACTTTCGCCGGCAGCTCGTTCCACCCTCTGAGTGAAGTTCCAACTTATGTTCCCCTTAAACATTTCACCTTTCACCCTTGGACTCTTCATCTCATATTCTAGATACTTATTGCTTATTTATTATTGTTTCTTTATTATTTATTTGTCTTCTGCACTCTGGATGAACACCCTAGTTGGGCAGTCTTTCATTGACTCTGTTTTAATTTGACTCACTAAATGCTGGCAGAACTCAGCATCAATGGAAAAGAGTAAACAGTTGACATTTCGGGCTGAGACCCTTCATCGGAACTGATAAGTTCCTGCAGCATTTTGTGAATGTTGCTTTGGATTTCCAGCACCTGCAGATCTTCTCATGTTTCTGTTATAGTTATTATTCTATAGATTTGTTAAGTATGCCCACAAGAGAATGTATCGCAGTGTTGTATACAGGGACATATATGTACTTTGATAATAAAAAAAATTACTTTGAACTTTGAACCCATGACCTCTAGTTCTAATATCACCCAACCTCAGGGAAAAAGCCTGCTTGCATTTACCCTATCAATACCCCTCAGTGTTGTATACTTCTATCAAATCTCTCCTCATTCTCCTACACTCCAGGGTTGATTGGTATCCACATGACTGGCAACGTTGCTAAGGTTTTCTCATGACGTGCCCTCCACTGGAGCAATAAACTACAACCTTGCACTACAGCTGACCTTGTTGTGCCTTATGGTCTACATTGGAAGGTTGTAAGTTTTACTCACACTCCACAGACTTTAACACAAATATCTCATCATTCCTGTACCCGAGGGAGTGCACCCATTGTGCAGTCGTCCCCAATGTCCTTTCAAGTTCAAGTGAACTCATGGCCAGATGTTCAGGAGCAACAAAAGACGAGCTAGTCGTCATCTCATTGTTTGAGAAATCTTGTTACGTGGACCAAAGTCTCCGAATCGTTCCTGTAATGAGGTGACCAGAACTGCACACAATACTCCAAGTGAAGCTTAAGAGAGGCTTATAATAGCTGGAAATATGAGCTCTCTCAGTTAGCCCTTATCACCTCTCAGTCACAGGAACTCGCCTCTCGTTCCACAGCCCCTACCAAGGCTCAAAGGGGTGGAAGAAGTTATGTTATTCATTACAAACTTACCGTCGCCGCGCTTCGGGCCCCTCATGGTGAGCTCAGCCGCCTTCTCGGCCGGTTGCTTGGACAGAAACAACAATTCCCTCACGTTGTACCTCATGGTAGCCGGTACCTTCTCCTCTCTAGATTATTTCTGAGAGGAAAAGCCTCGCCGGTGGTCAACAGACAACCTCAGACAATTCTTAAACATGTTAAACCAAACCTCGCGTCTATTTTAAGGACAAACAAATGGAACTTTACACCACTGGCGTTAACCAACTCACATTCACTCCCCGCCCTTATGTCAAGCGATCACTGTTGTTAATAAAGTTGTTGAAGGAGGGGACAAGCCCCACTTCCGGTCGGTTTGACCTTCTTCCGCTCTGTGCTGCGAGGCCGCGCCGCCTGAGGTAAGGGGACTGGCGGGGAGTCACCCCGTTTCCAGCGTCGCTGAGGCATAAGGCCCACTGGTGGGGGTGGTACCGAGGCCGATCATCTGGCGGTTTTCCTAGCTGCTGCTTCCCACTTTGTATTCGCGAGGTTCTCCCCTGTCCGTAGTGCCTGAGGCCTGCGGTCCCGGGCATTCATTGCATCTTCATGCCCTGATGTAGTGTCTCGACCCGAAACATCGACTTGTTATTCCTCTCCATAGAACATCTGTGACCTGCTGAGTTCCTCCAGCTTTGTGTGTGTGTGTTGCTCTGGATTTCCAGCATCTTGCAGAATCTTTTGTCATTATTATTATGCCCTCACTTTTAATTTTACTACGTTTGCCGGACTATAAAAGGCCACTTTGTAGAGCTCAATGCGTCTTTTTTTTCCTTTAATGAGCTCCATTCTCAAGGAAGGGGAACAAAAACTTAGAGGAGAGATTCAATAGTCTTCAGATGTAGGAGTAACACGCAATCAGCTGGAGGAACTCGGTAGGTCGGCCGGTGTCTGATGGTAGGGGGGAAGAGGAGGGTGGGTGTGAGTTATGGACAGTTAATGCTGGAATCTGGAGCAACACACAAACTACCGGAGGAACTCGGTGGGTTGGGCAGCATCTGCGGGGTCGGGGGGCTGAATCTGGACCAACAAACTGCTGGAGGAACTCATCGGTCAGGGCATTTAGAAGAAGATTTGGGAGGTCATGATGTGGTTGTACAGGTCACTGATGAAGCTGCATGTGGGGTGTTGTGTAAAGTTATAGTCTCCCTGCGATAAGAATGATGTTATAAAACTGGAAAGGGTGCAGAAAAGACTTACAAGGATACTGCCAGGACTTCAATATTCAAGATTTTTTATTGTCATTCTTCAGTGCCAAGTGTAAAAGGAAAACCAAATGAATGTTGCTCTGGATCTGATGCATCTTAAAAAACACAAGTCTAAAAAAAAACACAATAAAATGCAATAAATATAAATGTGTAAGATTAGCTTATATACATAGACTGATTTTATGTACCTAGAGTGATGCTAAGTACAGGAGTGTCTGTACATAAGGTGACTCTGACAGGAAATGATAAAGTAGCGGTGGTTGGGGGACAGAGTTGTGGGGTGAAGTTGGACAGGCTAGAACTTTATATCTTAGAGCAGGAGGTGATCTTACAGAGGTGTATAAAATCATGAGGAATATGCATAGAGTGGATGCAGGGGCTCCCAACATTTTTATACCATGGACTAGTACCATTCAGCAAGAGGTCTGTGGATTCCAGGCTGGGAACTCCCTCTGTAGGGTCATTTTCCCAGAATTAAGGAATCAAGAACTTGAGAGCAACTCTTACTGAAAGAGGGGTACCTGTGTGGGATCTACTGGAGGAAGTGTTTGAAGCAGGCACAATAATGAAATAGTTGGACAGGTGCATGGATTGGAAAGGTTTAGAAGGTTCAAATGCTGGCAAATGGGACAAGCTTGGAGGGGGCATCTTGGTCGGCCTGTACCATGAGATACTGAGGCCCTTGTTTGGAGAAAAAAGGAGGTGCGCAGCAGGTATAGGCAAGTAGGAACAAATCAGGTGCTTATAGAGTACAAGAAATGCAGGAGAACACTTAAGAAAGAAATCAGGAAGGCTAAAAGAATGCATGAAGTTGCTCTAGCAGACAAGCTGAAGGAGAATCCCAAGGGATTCTACAGGTATGTTAAGAACAAAGAGATTGCAAGGGACAACATTGGTCCTCTGGCAGACCAGAGTGGAGCCAAAATAGATGGGGGAGATTTTAACAACACACACAAAATGCTGGTGGAACACAGCAGGCCAGGCAGCATCTATAAGGAGAAGCACTGTCGACGTTTCAGGCCGAAACCCTTCGTCAGGGGGAGATTTTAAATGCATTCTTTGCATCTGTATTTACTTGGGAGAGGGATAGAGTCTACAGAATGGAGGCAAAGCAGCATCATCTTCATGGACCCTGTACATGTTACAGAGGAGGAGGTATTTGCTGCCTTGTGGCAAATCAGTATAAATAAAACCCCAGGGCCTGACAAGGTGTTCCCGTGGACCCTACGGGAGGCAAGTGCAGAAATTGCCAGGGATCTAGCAGAGATATTTAAAACATCCTTAGTGACAGGAGAGGTACCAGAGGATTGGAGGATAGCTAATGTTGTTCCGCTGTTTAAAAAAGGCTCTAAACAGAAACAGGAAATTATGGGCTGGTACGTCTGACATCAGTTGTGGAAAAGTTATTGCAAGGTATTCTAAGGGACCAGATATATAAGTATTTTGATAGACATGGACTGATTAAGGACAGTTAGCATGGCTTCATGCATGGTACGTCATGTCTAAGTTCCCAGGAAAGTGGATGAAGGCAGGCAGTGGAGGTTGCCTATATGGGGTTCAGTTAGGCATTTGATGTGGTCCCACAAGGGAGGCTGGTCAAGAAGGTTCAGTCGCTCGGCATTCGGGGTGAGGTAGTAAATTGGATTAGACATCGGCCTTGTGGGAGAAGCCAGAGAGTGGTGATAGAAGGCTGCCTCTGTGACTGGTGGTGTGCCGCAGGAATCAATGCTGGGTCCTTTGTTGTTTGTCATCTATATTAATGATCTGGATGACAATGTGGTTAACTGGATCAGCAAATTTGCAGATGTCACCAAGATTGGGGGTATAGTGGACTGTGAGGAAGGCGATCATGGCTTGCAGAGGGAGCCGCATCAGCTGGAAAAATGCACTGAAAAGTGGCAGATGGAATTTAACGCAGATGGAAATTAATGCAGACAAGCACAAGGTTTTGCACTTTGGTAGGACCAACCAGGATTGGTCTTACATCAAAAAATGGGAGGTCACGGAGGAGTGTAGTAGAACAGGGATCTGGGAATCCAGGTATGTAATTTGTTGAAAGTGGCCCAGAAGTAGTTAGAGTCGTAAAGAAAGCTTTTGGCATATGGGTCTTCATATATCAATGTATTGAGTACAAAGATGTGATGCTACGTGAAGTTGTATAAGGCGTTGGTGAGGCCTAATTTGGAGTATTGTGTGCAGTTTTGTCACCTACCTTCAAGATTCATTTATTATCAAAGAATGTATAAATGATACAACTTTGAGATTTGCTTGCTCACAGGTAGTCACAAAGCAAGAAAGCTGAAAGAATCCAGTTTTTAAAAAAAAAGAATAAAAATAAAAATAAGACCAACACTTAATGTGCAAGAGAAAGAATAAGAATCACGCAAACAATTGAAGCAAAAAACAGCAGCATTCTGAACCAAAATTGGGTCCTCAGGCCAAACCCCGGAGCAGGCCCAAAGCCTCACTTACCAGTCATCGTATTAGTGGGTACGGACAACAGCAGCCAGGGTAGTCTTAGACTTAGCACCATGGAGATGACCATCGCGGGAATAAGCAAAATCAGCTCTCGTCCCAACCGACATCCTGTCTTTTCAGTCTATGGGTTGGTGTTTAAATTGACATATCAACGGAACAGTGAAAGGCTCCACTCAGGAGAGAGGAGTGAAGATTACGGCAAGCAAGTGAAATTGGCTCTTGCTTCCAATCTGGGCCAGCATTTAAATTGTCTAAGCAATGTATCGTGCCGCACCCTAGAACCTGAGCACTGCTGCTGTGAAAAGCTCTGGACCTCGACCACACCGCTCAACAACTTACTCCGGGCCAAGGTTTCGCTGCCCAGTCCGAAACCTCTCTCAAGCTCTTCTAATCAGCTCGGTGCCCAGAGCGATCCAACCTCGCACCCGGACCAGTGGTATGGGCACTGGATCTCCTTTGCCCTGACTTCTCTCAGTGCCCAGAGCGTTTCAACCTTGCACCCAGGCCAGTGGTATGGGCACTGGATCTCCTTTGCCCCGACTTCTCTCAGCGCCCAGAGCATTTCAACCTCACACCCAGGCCAGTGGTACGGGCACTGGATCTCCTTTGCCCCGACTTCTCTCAGCACCCAGAGCGTTTCAACCTCGCACTCGGGCCAGTTAAATGTGCATTGGAACTTCTCTGCCCAGGTCCCAACTGCTTCTTTTGGCATCCAGAGTGACCCAACGCCACTCCTGGGCCAGTTGTATGGACATCAAACTCCTGCAACACCATCCCAGCTCAACCCCAAACTTGCGTTGCCATTATAAATAGGGTAAATGCAACGGGCTTTTTCCTCGGAGGTTGGGTGGAACTACAACCAAAAGTCATGGGTTAAAGGTGAAAGATGAGAAGTTTAAGGGGAATGTGAAGGGAGGAAACTTCTTGACTCAGAGGATTGTGAGAGTGTGGAACGAGCTTCCAGCACATGCTGCATGCGAGCTTGATTTCAACGCTTAAGAAAAGGTTTGGATAGGTAGGTGAATAGTAAGGATATGGAGGGGTATGGTCTCGGAGCAAGTTGTTGGGAGTAGGCAGTGTAAATGGTTCTTGGCATGGACTAGATGGCCCTGGGTTTGTGCTCGCTGGAATGCAGAAGGATGAGGAGGGATCTCATTGAAACCTTTCGAATGTTGAAAGGCTTAGACAGAGTAGATGTGGAAAGGATGTTTCCTATGGTGGGAGAGTCTAGGACAAGAGGGCACAGCTGCAGGACAGAAGAGCACCCTTTCAAAACAGATGCAGAGAAATTTCTTTGCCAAAGGATGGTGAATCTGTGGAATTTGTTGCCACATGCAGCTGTGGAGGCCAGGTCGTTGTGTGTAATTAAGACAGAGATTGATAGGTTCTTGATTGGACATGGCATCAAAGGTTACAGGGAGAAGGCTGGGAACTGGGGTTGAGGAGGAAAGAAGAAAAGGATCAGCCATGATTGAATGGCAGAGCAGACTGGACGGGTCAAATGGCCTAATTCTGCACCTGGGTCTTAATATTGATTAACTCAGCAGCTATCTAGTTTGATTGCACCTGCTACAAGCTCATTAATATGGTGAATGATGTGATTAAAATGTGTCACCTAATTAAAGTTTACAAGCTAACGCTGGTGGGCCTCTCCTATCTACTTTTTATTGCTGATTATATAGAACTTTACAGGTCAAGGGATGGGCTGGTTCAGCTCGCTGCTCTGTTCTTTTTTTTTAAATTCGGTTTTTTGGGTTTCTTTGTTTTGTGGCTGCCTGTTAGGAAAGGAATCTCAAGCTTATATAATGTATACATACTTTGATAATAAATGTACTTTAGCTGGGGATTTTGGTGCATTATACCACATTGCCCACTTCTCAAAATCATGTCTGATGATGTCAGGCTGCTTGTGGGACAGAACTCCGAGTCCAGACACTCATCCTTAGTTGTTTATAAGGCTCATTATTGGGTCAGTTGGTTCCGAGTGACTTTGCCATGTCTGAATTTGATGACTGGTAATCTAGCCAGTTTTATTCTTTCTCTGAACATAGTGACAACAATACGATTGAGTATCTTTCTGGTGCATTTCAGAGATAATTTAAGAATCAGACCCATGGGCCTCTGAGATGACCAGGTTTACCGAATGTCCTCCATGATTGTGCTTTTACGGCTGTGGTCACCATGTCAAGGATTTGAGATTCATGATGAGCTGTAAAATAACTTCAGATAAATGTTTCCTTGCAGGCAACAAAACATACTTATATATCTGCATATTTTGTTTTTAAAATCTTTCAGGTTTTAGATTAAGATAAAGTTCATCGAATAACCATGGATTTTCAACATCGAGCAGGAGGGAAAACAGGGAGCGGAGGAGTTGCTTCCTCTTCCGAAAGTAATCGAGATCGAAGAGAACGGCTGAGACAGTTAGCATTGGAAACTATTGACATAAATAAGGTTAAACTTTGATTGTTATGATCTGTATATTTGATTGTTTTATTTTTACATGTAGTTCATTATAAATTATGTTCTTATTTTAATTTGTAGGATCCTTATTTTATGAAAAATCACTTGGGTTCTTACGAATGTAAACTTTGTTTAACTCTTCACAACAATGAGGTAAGTTTAAAATATTTTTGATGGTTCTGTTGTAAGCTGAAACTGTCAGGGCTGGAATTTAATCTCGTCTCTAGGTAGTCATTGAGTTAGTACCGATCTTTGCGTTTTTATGTCTGAGTATGCAGAATGTTAAAAATATTTATTATTTAGATATTCTTTATTATTGTTTAGAGAGGTAACAGGCCCTTGTGGCTCAACAAGCCTGCACCGCTGAATTACACCCACATGATCAATTAACCTACTAACCTGTAGGTCCTTGGAATGTGGGAAGAAACTGGAGCACTCAGAGTGAATGTACAAACTCCTTACGGACAGTTTCAGAATTGAACCCAGGGTGTTGGCACATTAATTGTGCTATATGAGTGGGATTGACGGGAATAATAAATCGGCCATGACTGAATGTGGGATCAGATGCATTGGGGTGAATGGCCTAATTCTGCTCCTTTATCTTATGGCTAACTGCTACACTGCCATGTCACTCTGAATATGAAAAGCATAGCAACGAGTTCCAACATTCTCCTACCAATCCCCTCCTGTTTCCTTTTATCCTAAGATGCTTTATTATTGGAATGGAGTCTGTGCCAATAACTTTTAGGCTGGTGCATAAAATAATTTGAATATTTTAGGGGGTCAAGTATTGTAATATTGTTTTCAGTTCCTTGTGGGTGACGTTTTATCGAGTCAGAGCGTGGTAACAGGTCCTTTGGTACACTGAGTCTGGACTATCAAGCATCAAGTTGCACCAATCCTTTTAGCCTATTGAGTCTGTTCCACTATTCCATCATGACTGATTTATTATCCCTCTCAGCCCCATTCTCATGCCTTCTCTCCTAACCTCTTACAACCTGACTAATCATAGACCTATAAATATCTGTTGGGTAGTATAGTGACTGTTTGCATCAGGAACAGTCATTACCCCTCAACCATCAGGCTCTTGAACCAGTGGGGATAACTTCATTCAACTTCACTCACTTTATCACTGAACTGTTCCCACAATCCATGGATTTAATCTCATGTTCTCCATATTTATTGCTTTTTTTTTCTCTTTTGTATTTGCACAGTTTTGTCTTTTACACATTGGTTGTTTGCCTGCCCTGTGGGGTGGGGTCTTTCATTGTTTCTATTACATTTCTTAGTTTACTGAATATGCCCACAAAACGAATCTCAGGGGTATATATGGTGACATATATGCACTTTGATAATAAATTTACTTTGAACTTTGAACTGTCAACCTCTGCTTTAAATATGCCCAATGACTTCACCTTCAGAGCCATCTGTGGCAATGAATTCAATAGATTCACCACCCTCCAGCTACAGAAATTGCTCTTCATTTCTGTTTTAAAGGGACAACCTTTTATTCTAAGACTGTGCCCTCTGGTCCCAGACTCTTCCTCAATGGAGAAGATCCTCTCCACGTCGACTCACGTTTTATTTTTCTTAGAGTCAGCTCTTCCTGGATTCTACTACTACCCTTTGTACTAGTAGCACTTTGCATTTACAAAATACTATTACTTTGGGATTTTGGAGCAGCAAGATGAAAACAGCTGGGGGGGAGGGTGCAAATGTCAGACAGCATCAGGTAGCATCATTGAACCCAGGTACTGTAGATGTGAGGTGCCACCTTTACTGGCAGGACCCCGATTTGCTTCAAATAATGGTTGGTACAACACAGCACTAAATTCGTGTTGTTCTAGATTTTAGAAATAACATGTTAACTGGATAAACGAACCCTGTCAGTTGTTTTATTTGAAAGTTAACAATATGAACAGAGTTAATGAGATGGTTACTTCAGGGTTTAGTGTTTATAATTTGTGAGGTATAGAAACCATTAGCATTAATAATATTTTATCATCACATATATCCCTTTTGAAAATTTTGAAACATTTTTTGGAGAGCTGATATATTTGATTTTAGTCGCGATTAAGTTAATGCAAATATACAGTAAAAATTGACAATACTGGAAATACTTAGGCCAAATAGCATCTGTGGAGAGAAAAATTGTTTGGTTCAGACTGTCGACCTTTCTTTGGAAGTTTTAAGCATCAGAGGAAAGGAGGAGAAGAGAGAATAAAACAGGATGAAAGGAAAGAAAGATTAAACAAGCAAAGGACACTAGTGCAGATGAAAGAGCTTGGTGAACAGGAACAGATGTCTGGAGGAGATGTAAATGCAAAATTATCTGAAATTGCCAAAGGAATGTGGAGCGAATGCTAGAAATTGGCAATAAAAATACCAGAAATGCTGGTTTATCTCTTAATTGTTGAGCTCAGCCTCAGGCCTGAAAGGCTGTACTCTGTCTTGTTGAGAGACAGGATGCTGTTTGCATTAAATTTTGTTGGAACACCAGAAGGAGGCTGAAGGCAGGTTGGGAGTGAGTTGAAAATTAAAATGGCAAATCAGTCAAGGCTCATGGTCACACTTGTGGACCGAATGCAGCTATTCAATAAAATGCATCTTGTCTCTCTTCAATTTTTCCAGTACAGTATAGAAACTGGATCATGAGCAGCAAATACAGTGTACTAAACTAAAATTAGTACAAATAAATTACTGCTTCATGTTTAAGGATTGTTTGGGGCCTTGAGAGTTGGTAAAAGGTCTTGTATCCTGCAATTGCACACTAAGATATGATGGGAAAGGGAATTCCTAGAGGGAAGGCTGACATGAAGAGATAAAAAGAACAATTGGGGGACAATCTAGAGTTCCTGGTGCAGCCATCTCTGTATCAGTGAGACGTGAAGTAGATTGGAGGGCTGCTGTATTGAGCACCTCTGCTCCATTCACAATAGATTTCACGGGGGCCAACTATTTTAAATTCCAGCAGCACACACAAAATGCTGGTGGAACATTTTGTGTGTGTTGCTTGAATTTCCAGCATCTGCAGATTTCCTCGTGTTTGCATTTTAAATTCCACTTCCCATTCCCATTCTGACACGTTGGCATGTAGCCTCCTCTACTGTAATGATGAGGTCACTTGAAGGTTGAAGGAGTAATACCTCATATTCTGACTGGGTAGCTTCTAACTTGACAGCATGAACATTGATTTCTCTAACTTCCAGAAATGTTTCCTCTCTACCCCTTGTCTTTTTCCATTCCTCATCCATCTCCCCTCTTGTTTCTTCTCACCTGCCTATCTTTTATTGATGTCCCTCCTCCTTTCTCCCATGGTCCACTTTTCTTTCAGATTCCTCTTTTTTTTAGCCCTTCATCTTTTCAACCTAACACTTCTGAGCTTCTCACTTCATCCCTCTTCTCCACTCCTCCCCCCAACCACTTGGCTTCACCTTCCAGCTTGTATCCCCCCTCCTCCCTCCAAATCCTTATTCTGGCTTTTTTCCCTTCCTTTCCAGTCCTGATAAATGGTCTCAGCTTGAAACACTGACTCTTTATTCATCTTCACTGATGCTGAAGAATTTACTTATGAAGCGGGGTGAAGGTATATCTGCTGGTTTTATCAATTGGCCATGTAACAAATTGCAGAATCCCATCCATTGAAAAGTGAAAGCATATGGGGATTTGTTTCCTTGTTCTGTGAATTTGGGAATGGGGGCGGGGCGGGGGGAACAGAGGTCCAAATGGAAGTGTGGAAATAAAATGGAGTTAAGTGTAGAGGCAGAAAAGTAATTAAAACATTTTTGCAACAAACGTGTCTGCATAATTGGATTCCCTGGTATAATTGATTTAATTTTTTTCTTTAGGGGAGTTACTTGGCACACACACAAGGGAAAAAGCACCAGACTAATCTGTAAGTGTGTAAATATATTGGATGTGAAATCAATCTGAGCTTGTATATTTGATGTTTTAAAAGAAAACATGCTTTTTCTTTTTGAAATAAATATAATTACAAGTGCATCTCAGTCCAGTTATGAAATGCGATTTCTACTGCACTTGTGTATTGCCTTCAAGCTGAATACAGGGTCTTTGAATGTACATTTTGCAGAGGGTGGGTGAGGAAAGACTGGTTTTCTTTTCAAATCGTTTCCAGAGAAATATTTTGACAGATATAAATGAGTTATGTATCATAACTAAAGCATATAATAAAGGTGCCAGCATTAGATCCATGAGGGTAAGGGCAGCTTGCGGCCTCATGCTCCGGTGAGATAGGGACATGTCTGTCCCAGCATGTGAAGTCAGCTCTGGCAGACTGGGCGATTGAGATCGACAGTGAAATCCAATGGCCAGAAAGGTGGTTCTGCATTGCTTTGTGGAAAGTGAAAGGTATGATGAGGCACAGAAGTGGTCATGGTCATCCACTGCTACCAAGGAAGACCGCTGTTGTGATGGTTATTTGTACCAATGGACTGGACTTCTGAGAGTGGAACTGCCCCAGTGCGATGCCTTTTCCACTTTAAAAACTCCCTTGCACAGATTCCTGTCATCTTCAGATATGAGAGATATCCATCATAAATAAAGCATATAATGAAAGTGTCACATTAGATCATGAGAGTTGAAGTTATGTATGAAAAATGCATTTTCCCCTGGTTTTTATCTTTAATTCTTAGAGTACCAATGCTGCAGCTGTGGTAAATACAAAACAATAGCAAGAATAAAGTTTTAGGTTCATAGAAATTAATTTTATCTGTAAGCAAATACAGCATATGTTTCATTTTCTTTAGTTACTATTATAGTAGTTTATTTAACTTGTTTGAAGTGCCGTATTGTCCCATCTTTTATTCTCTCCCCCCTTGAAACAGCAATTCCTTTAATAATGACACTAACATCAAAGCTTTCCATATGAGGAATCTGTATCCTTGGATACGAATGCCTTGTATTCTGTTACCGCTCATTTCTGTTTTTGCATTACGGGGCCGCTTCATGCACTGGAGATACAACAGAGACTTTAACAGTATCACGTCTGCTTGGCACTTTCCCCAGCCATGATTCCCCTCTCCCTGCACCCTCCCACTCTCAGTCGAGAATAGAAACCCATATCAGAAACCGGTTGATCATCACTCGTATATATACCTAAGAGTTTTGTACAATAATGTATGTGCCAACCTTCTGAGCCCCTCCTTATAAAAACTTAGCTGTTATATTGCAATATTGCACAATTCTGGTCAACAATTAACAAATACTAAAATAAATGACTGTAATAATGCTACTTTAACTAGATTTCCCAGATCAGCAGTCAATGGAAAGTGGAATATTGACCAATCGAGCATATACAAGCTGTATGCAACAGAAAAATCATTGAATGTTAGTACACTACAGCACAAAAACAGGCCCTCTGGCTCATCTAGTCCTTACTGAACTATTAACCTGCTTAATCCCATTGACCAAGTCCCTTCATACTCCACATCCATTTGCACAGACAGCTTGTTCCATATTCTCACCACCCTCTTGAGTGAAGAAATTCCCCCTCAGATTGCCCTCAAACATTAATCCATGACTTAGTCTCATCCAGCTCAAGTGGAAAAATCCTGCTTGCATGTACCCTGTCTGTACCTTTCATAATTATGAAATCTCCCTGTAATCCAAGTTCAAAAGGTTGCTGTTGTTCCTTTCCATGCCTTGAGCAGCATTTTTGCCATTTCTTTAGCATTTGTCTTGTTCCTCTATGAGGCTGAGTTGCTATCTCAACACTCAACCCAGCACAGATAGAAAGTTTGCAAGGAGCTGGCAGGAATTGAACCTGGGACCATTCACCTTGAAGTCCATTGCTGATGCCACCACACCATTGGCTGGCTACATTCAAAAGGTGATGCCTCAAAAACAACGAGTCTATCATTAAGGACTCCCACTAGCTAGGGACATGTCCTCTTCTCGCTACCACCCTCAGAGAGGAGGTATAGTAATGTGCAAAAGTCTTAGGCACATATATAGCTAGGATAAACGTTCATGATCATCACAGGCTCAATGCAGAAATGAGATAATATACTACATCAGGGGTGGCCAACCCTTTACATTCCATGCATCAATTTTTTCATGCATGAGTTCAGATGTGCCATACAACTCTTGTACCCCCATTCAGTACTTGTAAAAATATGTTAATATAGACATATTTGCATCCTTACATGATATATTGATTTAATATAAAACAAGATAAACATTACTTACCTTAATGAGACTTCTAACAAATACATTTTGTCTTCTTTTGATTTCTTCCTTTTTCTTAATCACATATTCTTTCCATAACTCGGACCCAAGCACTAGCTTCAGTTTTCCTTCTATTTCAGTATGATGTTGTGTTTTATAGTGTCTATTAAGATCATGTCTTCTATTATGTGAGAAAGTGTTTTCACAAACAATGCAGAACAGTTTTCCTAACGGACCCGCTATAAATAAGAACTCATTTTCCTACTGTTCATTGAATTCACGCTTACTATCACTTTCTGCTTTTCTTTTGCTCATTTTCTTTTGCACTGTGATGGGTAACTGAATGTAAAAACAAGGCTTAGTTTTTGAAAAAGTACAAAACTTCAGCTGTTCACGAAGGAGGAACAAAGCACAACTCCGTAGTGCACGAGTGTCAGTTGTAAACTGGCAAAAACGTGTGATGCAACGGCATTCCTGTTATAAATTTTTTTTCTACAAATTGGTTTTTGGTTAATACTTTTTGCATGAGTAGGCTTACTTTCTTATTACCACTGGGGTGCAACGCACACTGCTGATCATCCAATGCGCCACTTTTCACACATGCGCCGTAGGTTGGCCATCCCTGTACTACATGCTTTTGCAACTGCTGGGTGGGTGTACATTGCCTTGAGAATTGCTTTTTGCCAGCTAAGAGGATGAAATTTGTAAAGGTATGGCAATTCCCTGCCAAGTGATCTGTTCAATGGTTTGAATACAGGGCCCGGCGAGCAGCAAAAGAGGCAAAGGAATCACCAGCACAGCCTGCCCCTGAGAAGGTTAAAGTGGAGGTGAAGAAATTTGTGAAAATTGGTCGGCCTGGTTATAAAGGTATATGTGACATTATGGGCCATTTTGGCAATTGCTTTTTTTTAAAAAAACAAAAATTCGTAAATTGGGACATAGAAAACATGATTTCAAATTACTAATATTTAATAACTTTAATACACCACAGGATTAGGCCCTTCAGTTCACAATGTTGTGCTGATCTTCTGTATCTACCTGCACCCAGTCTAAACCCTTCCAGACATCCTTCCAGAACGGGCCCTTTTGATGCAGAGTTGTTCCGAACCAAATTAGTGATCAAATACCCAAATGAACCAATCCCTTCTGCTTAAATAATTTCCATATCCTTCATTCCTGCGCCTATCCGAGAACCTCTTTACTGCTTCTATTGTATTTGCCTTCTCCACCACCACCCCAGCAGTGCTTTCCGCGCACCCACAAATCTGAAAAATGATTTGTCTCACACATCTCCTTTGATTGTAATCCTTCTCACCTTAAATGTATGTCCTCTGGTGTCAGACATTTTAACCCTGGGAAAAAGATAGTGTCTACCTACTCTAGATACGCCTTTCAATCTTAGGAATCTCTCAGATCTCCCCTCAGCCTTTGGTGCTCCAGAGAAAACAACCCAAATTTGTCTGACTTCTCCTTATAACACATGCTGTCTAGTCCTGGTGAATTCTTGTAAAACTCTTCTACATTCTCTCCAAAGCCTTGACGTTCTTCTTATAATGGGGCAGCCAGAACTGCATACAATATTCTAGATGTGGAATAACTGAAATTTTATAAAGCTTCAACATAGCTTCCTGACTTTTGAACTTAGTTTCTTGACCGCAGAGGCTGCAGGGAGAGATTTTATTATAAATTGCCATTTTTACCAAATCATAGCAATCAGTCAGAGGTGTAGAGGATGAAAGCTGCAGAGATCGAGTGGATAGCCAGAGATGTTTCCCCAGGGTATAAATAGCTAATACAAAAAGATATAATTTAAGGTGATTGGAGGAAAGTATAAGGGGGGTAGTCAGAAGTAAGTTTTTATTTAAAATACAGTGGTAGGTGTGTGGAACATGCTGCCATGGGTATTGGGTAGAAGCAGAGGCATTAGTGTACATTTAAGACTTACATTGACACATGGATGAAAGTCAAATAGTGGGCTTTTGGGAGGGAAGCATTAGATTGATTTTTAAGTAGGTTAAAAGGTCAGTACTACATTGTGGCCTGAAGGGCTAGTAGTGTGCTGTATTGTTCTGTAATCTCTGTCAGCAAATTCCATTAGACCTCTTCAGTTTATGAATATTGTGGAATTGATTAACAATCACGTGACTTTTTTTAAAGTTCGTATTAACATTTGCAAAGTAAATTGCTGCACCATCTATTCTAGCATGTGGAGGGTAGTCAGCACTACTCTGCTTTAGCTGCAGGTGTTAACCCAGTTTAAGTATATCAAGATTTACCATTTGTTTTATAGTGACCAAACAGAGGGATGCAGAAATGGGACAGCAAAGTCTCCTATTTCAGGTAAAATCCTTTTGTGCTGTCTTTGCATTGAAGAGTAAATTCCATTCTTTTATTCAGTAAGCTATCTATTCATTTTGAAGAGGATTCACTGCTGGATGTAATGTGAATCTGCCTGACTTCTATTATCTAGTATATCTGTCCACTTCTCATGCACTAGCCATGTGTTTTAGCTTAGCAGGCTATTATACCCATTCCAAATCCTGGTCACTGGGTGTCAGGATAGTCAGTGGGTACTTTCACTCAGTGACTACTTTATTAGATACCTCCTGTACCAAATAAAATAGCCACTGAGTGTATGCTTGTGGTGTGTTGTTGCTGTAGCCCATCCAGTTCAAAGTTCAGTGTGTTGTACACTCAGATGCTCTTCCGCACACCATTGTGGTATGTTACGAAAACCCCGTAACCAGGTAACTTACCAGCAAAGATAGATGGATCAGCTGAGTCGGATGCTACTATTTTCAAACGTTTTATTCAACAAGGGCACAAACGTATGGTTAATACAAAACATTCAGATCATACACGTCGTCAAAACTCAATCTAAAACACCGGTGTAACCATAATCAATCAGAAATAAGCTCTACAGTTGTCTAGGGGGTAATACTGAGTCCAACGGAAGTATAAAGAGTCACTCAGAAGTTTGTAGGCTTTTTCCTTTCTGGGAACCCACTGGGGTTTTTACGTTGTAGAGAGAAAGAGATGATGTAGAAAAGATGCACACTTGCCCGTCGTCTTGGCAGAGCAAATCCTTGGAATCAGGGGAGCAGACTTCCCCGTTGTTATTTAAAAGCAGACTTTCGTTGGTTTTAGCCACAGATTCAAATTCGGAATCTAACGCACGTGGCTTCCTTCAAAATGGCGTCCCGCTCCCACGGGAATCGATCTCGTGTCTACTGGGTGCGTCTACTGGGTGCGTCTGAGGGTCCTCCCCTCAGACCCACCTTTATACTTCTTCACGGGATCGCAGGTGTCAATCAAGTTGCAGGTAATGCGATCTCTCTCTCAACCAGCCCACTTTGCCCGAGGGCTTTTCACGTGGTCTCCATGAGACAATAGTCAAAGTCACCTTTATTCTGCTTCTTGGGAGAACGTGGTCTTCCGCACGTCTCTCTCTCTTGGGTCAGTTGACCCCCCTTAACTAGAGTTCTTGCGATTTTCACAAAGGAGGGGGCCAACGGCATAACACCTCCCCCCATAATGGGTTTTTAACCAGCGGTTAAAAACAGGTTGACACAGGATTTTTTTTTTGAATCTACATACTACACAAGCTTTTCTCTTCACAGAGTACTACTGTTATACATTCAAGTCAGTATCTAAACAGGTAACAAGTACAGTGCCCCTTTTCTTTAATACCTTAACCTCATGTGCCATACTAACGCCTGGTAGCATCAAACTTCAGCTCAATAACCACCTTATTTATTTGCTTTCTTCAGCAACATAACTAAGGAGGTGTGATCTTAGCTTACATACATCTACAAAGGTTCATGCAAAAGACAAATTTTTATGTTACTTTCAAACTTAACAGTCAAGCTTCCATGGGTGTTGTCTTTATTATTCACATACTTTGTCAAAATCCCTTAAAACCGGCTTCTGCTATTTTAAAAATTGCGTCCCCATTAACCCTCGCCTCTTTTCCGGTTAATTCCCTCGTGGCGATCTTGGGCACCCTGGCGAAATAGGCTTTCGCCCGCTCCTTTCATAGGAGTTATTTTATCAGCGTGTTCCAAACTTAGACCACCCAATTCCTTAATTTTAGGCAATTTGTCGTTTTTCTCTTCAGGACCCGTCATGCTATTAGTTTCCAATTTAAGATCCGCAAGCGATCCCGCTTTGTTCAGACAGCATTTCAAATTCTGCCTTTTCACACCACACTCTGGAATAACAATAGCGTGTGGGGCCCATTTACCTTCCAACTCAACCTGTAATTGATTCACAGGCTTTGTGGTACCAAGCCATTGTCTCTGTAGCCTGGTTGCTGCTTCTGGTGTCAATCCAGCCTTTAAATTTTCTTCATTCAATTTGGGAACTACACATTCCCCTTTTCCTTGAGCTCCGTGACTAGGTTCAGCATCACGTGCATCCCCATCTTGGACACACTCAAACGGGACATTGGCCTCTTCCAGGCTTTCAACACCCGTATCTTTTTCAAATTCTAACGTCCCCCCCTCCTTCCAGTTACTCTCCAGGCAGCCCCCTGTTGGGGAAGGCGCAACCCTGCGAGCTGAAACAACCTCCTCGGCCATGTCAGCTGACTTCTCCACAGCAAGGATACCCTTCTCCTCTAAGACTGCCCTCATTTCACTCTCGGGACCATCGAGAACATCTTTAGAACTCTCAACTTCTCCAAACAATTCTGCCAAACCAGACAGATCAAAAACGTCCAACTCTGGACGTTTTAACAGCTTTATCTGTTTCTCATCTTTATTTCCTACCTCTAGGACCTTTCTCTTCACTAAGGGGGGGGCTATCTCCTCGCCCTTACCCCCTTTTACTTTACTACCTTCTGTTTTACCACCCTCTGAACCCTCGTGGTGTAGGGTCGGTAAAAACGTCTGGGCCAATTTCAAACTGCGCGCTGTCCCAGCCGCCGCTCTCGACAGGCTGCGAGTGTCCGCGCATGCGCGATAGCTCGGGGACTCCATGGGCGGGGCCTCAACTATCAGGGCGGTTCCGATCTTCCCACCCGCGAGGTCATTACCCAACAGGAGGTCCACGCCCTCCCCCGGTAACTCCCTGATACGCCCATAGTTCTCGGCCACCTTTTCAGCTGTGCACCAACGGTCCAAGAGCACACCCTTCTCATGGGCTAGCTCGGTATACGTTTGATTCCACCCTCTTCTTAAATTTCAGAACCTTTGTCTATACGCCTCAGGTACTAACTCGTAACCTCGGAGAATGGCCTCCTTTACTTGAGCATAATTTCCGTCCCTTTCTGGGGGCATCGCGGTATATACCCGCTGTGCTTTTCCTCGTAACACACTTTGTAACAACGCCACCCACTGCTCTCTGGGCCACTGCTGATTCCCTGCCACTTTTTCAAAAAGCAAGAAATAACTATCAACATCCGTCTCCTCGAACGGGGGGACCAACCTCAACGCCCGACTAATATCAAACCCCTCCTGTCTCTCTTCCCCTTGAGTTCTTCGCTCTTGCTTTCGCCTGTCCAGCTCCAATTCATGGCTCCTTTGTTTCTCTTCTGCTTCTATTTCTAGCTGCTTTAGCTGGAGCTCACGATCTTGTTCTATCTCTAATTCCTTTAGTTTGAACACATGCTCTCTTTCCACAGCCCTTTCCTTCGCGGCTCTCTCGGCTTCTTTTTCCCTCTCAGCTCTCTCTCTCTGCAGCCTTCTCAGCTGCTTCTACTTCTAGCTGCTTTACTTTAAACTCATGTTCCAGCCTTGCTTTCTCCAACTCTGCCTGATCTGTCCCACTCGCTAATCTCCTTTCGGGAATATTTTCCAAATCCTCAGCTGCAAACACCTTCTTCCCAACGTAATGCTGTTGTATGACCCTTCGCACTTCCTGCTTTTTCATTGCTGGCTTCACCGCTGTGAGGTCTAATGCCTGCGCCAAATTTACCAAGTCTGATTTTGTAGCCTTCCTTAGCGCCTCTACCGTCGGGTTTCTCCTAAATTCCTCCACATCCATCTTTGCTGGTTTCCCGTCTGGCTACCTGCGTAACCAGATTTAAGTTTGGACTTACAGCCCGATTCACTGACCCTCCCGTTTGGTTTCAGATCCGGGACGAGCACCCCACTTGTTACGAAAACCCCGTAACCAGGTAACTTACCAGCAAAGATAGATGGATCAGCTGAGTCGGATGCTACTATTTTCAAACATTTTATTCAACAAGGGCACAAACGTATGGTTAATACAAAACATTCAGATCATACACGTCGTCAAAACTCAATCTAAAACACCGGTGTAACCATAATCAATCAGAAATAAGCTCTACAGTTGTCTAGGGGGTAATACTGAGTCCAACGGAAGTATAAAGAGTCACTCAGAAGTTTGTAGGCTTTTTCCTTTCTGGGAACCCGCTGGGGTTTTTACGTTGTAGAGAGAAAGAGATGATGTAGAAAAGATGCACACTTGCCCGTCGTCTTGGCAGAGCAAATCCTTGGAATCAGGGGAGCAGACTTCCCCGTTGTTATTTAAAAGCAGTCTTTCGTTGGTTTTAGCCACAGATTCAAATTCGGAATCTAACGCACGTGGCTTCCTTCAAAATGGCGTCCCGCTCCCACGGGAATCGATCTCGTGTCTACTGGGTGCGTCTACTGGGTGCGTCTGAGGGTCCTCCCCTCAGACCCACCTTTATACTTCTTCACGGGATCGCAGGTGTCAATCAAGTTGCAGGTAATGCGATCTCTCTCTCAACCAGCCCACTTTGCCCGAGGGCTTTTCACGTGGTCTCCATGAGACAATAGTCAAAGTCACCTTTATTCTGCTTCTTGGGAGAACGTGGTCTTCCGCACGTCTCTCTCTCTTGGGTCAGTTGACCCCCCTTAACTAGAGTTCTTGCGATTTTCACAAAGGAGGGGGCCAACGGCATAACAGGTAACACATGGTTATTTGAATTACTGTCATCTTTCTGTCAGCCTGAACCATTCTAACCATTTTCCTCATTAACAGGGCATTTTCACCCACACAACTCCTGCTCACTGAGTTTTTTTTTGTCATACCATTCTCTGTAAACTCTAGAGACCGTTGTACATGAAAATCCCTGAAGATCAACAGTTTCTGAGATACTCAAACCACCCCAACTGGCACCAACTATCATTCCATGATCATAAGTCACTTACATCACATTTCTTCCCCATTCTGATGTTTGGTCTGAACAACAATTGAACCTCTTGACCATGTCTGCATGCTTTTATGCATTGAATTGCTGCCAAATGATTGGCTGATTAGATATTTGTATTAACAAGTAGGTGTACAGGTAGATGGTGAGGGTCCTTAATGATGGATGTTACCTTCTTGAGGCGCTGCCTCATATCACTGGAACTGACCCAGTGCAATGGATTTTCAACTTTAAAAACTCTCCCACACAGGTTTCTGTCATCATCAAAAATTACGGACAACCTATCAATCAATATGGTATATGAATATGTATTTATCAAAAGCTGGTTTAATTACCATCCAGGCCATGCTTTCTTCTCGCTAGTGCCTTCAGGAAGAAGGTACAGGAGCCTCAGGACCCTCACCACCAGGTTTGGGAACAGTTCTTGGCCCTCTACCAGATGGCATAACTTCACTCAGCTTCACTCACTCCATCATAGAACTGTTCCCACAACCAACAGACTCACTTTCAAGGATTCTTCATTTCATGTTCTCGGTATAAATTGCTTATTTATTTATTATTATTTTTTTAATTTTCCCAGCTTGTCTTTTGTACCTTAGTTGAGTGTCCATCTTGTTAAGTGCGAACTTTCATTGATTCTTTTGTGTTCCTTTGTATTTACTGTGAACGTCTGCAAGAAAATGAATCTCAGGGTTGTATATGGTGACTAATCTGCACATTGATAATAAATTTACTTTAAATTTTGAATAAATTCCAATTTTATCCTCCAGATTGATTATCCAGAAATTGCAGAAGGCGTAATTCCACGCCATCGGTTTATGTCTGCATATGAACAACGAATTGAACCGCCGGACAGACGCTGGCAGTACTTGTTGTTTGCAGCTGAGCCATATGAAACCATTTCTTTTAAGGTAATATACTTTAAGGAATTGATAGTGATCTTGAGATTACTCTGGTGCTCAAAATAAGTTTTGAATTTAAAAATTATACATAATTGCTAATATTTAATTTGTTTTATCTGCATTAAGTGTAACTTATCCAACACTTCTATCTATTCAAATTTAAAGCTGAATGAACTTAAATAATTGAAATTATGAGCCAAGTTAACAGGAATAGTCTTCAGTTCTGTTCATCTATATCTCTTATGTGACAAAGTTATGTAATGGATTTTAATCTTAATCAAAACTCTTGCCATTTTTCGCCTATACTCGCTGGAGTTTAGAAGAATGGGGGAAGGTTGTAATTTTGCAATCTCATTGAAAGACCTAGATAGAGTGGATATGGAGTGGATGTTTCCAATAGTGGGGGAGTCTAGGACCAGAGGGAACAGCCTCAGAATAGGAGGATGTCCCATTCAAACAGAGATGACGAAGTTCTTTCGTCAGAGGGTGGTGAATCTGTGGAATTCCTTGCCACAGACGGCTATGGAGGCCAAACCATTGGGTACACTTAAAGTAGAGGTTGATAGGTTCTTGATTAGTCAGGGCGTCAAAGGTTACAGGGAGAATAGTGTTGAGAGGGATAATAAATCAGCCGTGATAGAATAGCAGAGCAGAATCAACGGGCCAAATGGCATATTTCTTTTCCTATGCCTTATGGTCTTAAGTACTGTAGAATATTAAATACTAGCCTGCTACATCGAGTAATGCCAGTCATTGACTATGTAACGTTTGGGGAAACCCCTAGGCTAGAAATTTTACTGATAAGTAGGTGGTGGGAGTTGGTATCACGGAGGTATTTTTAAAATGCTGATCATTTACAAAAGGGAATGAAGTGAATGAGAGGAAACAGTACATAAACAAGTCTGAACAAAATGGAGCAGTTTTAGAAAAAGTGCTTGGGCCATATTTTTCCATTTTGTTTTGTGAAGAAAAAAAATGCTTAGGGTGGATGTTACATTAAGGAATGTCTGTGTTTTTATTATCAACAACTTTGTTTCAGATTACAACTTTAATTCTATCTTCCCTACTGCACACATTTTGTTTAGACTATTGAAAAAAGGAGATAGAGCACTGAAATATCTATATTTGATAACTGTACTCAACAAGTCAAATATCTCAACATGTCTTCTATTGCCCTTAGGTACCAAGCAGAGAAATTGATAAAGTTGAGGGAAAGTTTTGGACCCACTGGAATAGAGAAACAAAGCAGGTATCTTTTTATTTACATAATCATTCCAGATCTTTCTGTATAATGTAAACTGTCTGTATTCTTTGATTATGACTAGCTTCTTTTCAGCAAAGCGTTATTTAGATCAACAGATAATAATATTTCTGTGAAAGGTCACACAGAACTTCTTCAACAGCACAACAGAAAGTTGAGATCTAGAAAGCCTTTGCTATTCAAGTTTATACATGAATGGATGAATGAGAGGCAGGAATAGGCCCTCAGCCCCTCAAGCCTTAGACAGTAAATGCAGAACAGGTCCCAACGAGCTGCACCAGCCAGCAGCCTACCTATTTAATACGATACTAATGATAGGACAGATTACACTGACTAATTAACCTATACCCGGTACATCTTTGAACTGTGGGAGAAAACCAGAGCATCCAGAGGAAATCTGTGTGGTTCATGGGGAGAACATACAGACAGTACCAGAATTGAAATCTGAACACCAGAACACCCCGAGCTGTATTGTGGCGCCTATGTACAGCTACTGTGGTGCCCATGTTCATGGTTGATCTGAGTAAAGCCTCAGCTCTGAATCCCTGGCTTTCCTTTTGCTTATCAAAAGTCTACCCCTGCCTTCAAAATATTTAAGGACTCTGTTCCAACACCCTTTGAGAAACAAGTTCTGAAGAATCACAAACTCCTGAGAGAATTTCACTTCATCTACCATACATGATTTATATTTTTTAATAATGATTCCTTGTTCTAAATTCTCTCACAAGTAGAAACATTTATTCCATATCCAACCAGTCTATATCCCTCAAGTGTCTTGAGCAACACACGCACAATGCTGGAGGAACTCAGCAGGTCAGGCAGCAATTATGGACAGGAATAAACAATCAATAATTTGGGCCTCAGTATCTCTGTATTGTGCACATATATACAGCTAGGGAACCTAAGAATTTTGCATGGTCCTTATATGATTTAATCAAGCTGCCTAGCACTTGTCTGAGTCTCTTAAATGTAGCCTGTCAAACCTTTTAGTACATCCCTCCTATTCTAAGTATCAGTTCAGTAACCCTCCTCTTAACTGCATCTGGTGTATTAACATACTTCCTTAAAAATGGGGAATGATATTGCAGTATTGATCTTCCTACATCCCTTGTAAATGAACATAATCTCCCTATTTATGTATTTAATTTCTCTTTCAATCATTAAGATCCATTTATTAACTTCCCCGGCTGCCTACTAGACTTTTGTGAGGTGTTGTGAGACAGCCAGAGCACTGAGTCTCTTATCGTTTATATGAAATGCTTTTTTTAGCTTTGCTACCAGACCGGACAATTTGACCTTGTATATTTGTATTTAGAATACATATGGCCCAATGAGCCCATGATGCCTCATTCCCAAAATCAATGGTTGAAAGGTCAAAGAAATAGAGTTGATGAACAAAAACAAAGATATTCCAGGTTCAGATATATTTATCACGTGTACATTGAACCGTATATACAGTGAAATGCATTGTTTGCATTAACAACCAACACAACAAGCTCCGTGCCTCCTTCACACACACAGACAGTCCTCCAATTTCAGATCAGGTCTTTGGGCTTCCGATAGCCGAAGCCATTGGGCTTCAACTTTCAGACTTCCAATGGATCATTGGTTTTCACCCCCGGACTAGCCAATGACAGGACATCGAACACCAGGCATGCTGACTGACATGACCCCGTGCCTCTTGGATCTGATTTTTGGAAGCACCGACCTGGAACAGCCTGACTTCCATGGAAGTCCAGAGAGTCCTCACTGGACTTTGAATGTGGAGCCTAGAGCATATGTCTGACCTCTAACTCCCACATCACTGTCCCTAAAGAGTGTTAAATAGGTCATCACAGTAGCATAGCAGTTAGCTTGATACTAATATAGTTCAGAGTCAATCCTGAGTCCTCTGTAAGGAGTTTATACATCCCACACAATGTGTGGGTTTCCTCAGGGTGCTCTGGTTTCCTTCCACAGTCCGTAGACATACCGATTAGTAGGTTAATTCATCATTGTAAATTGTCCTGTGATTAAATCAGGGTTAAATTATAGATAGTGGGGTTAAATTATAGAGCTCTTATAGATAGCGGGGTCAAGGGATATGGGGAGAGGGCAGGAACGGGGTACTGATTGTGGATGATCAGCCATGATCACAGTGAATGGCGGTGCTGGCTAGAAGGGCCGAATGGCCCACTCCTGCATCTATTGTCTAAATAGAGGGTTATGATATTGTTGGCAATGGGGCCTATTCCATGCAGTATCTCTAATTAAAAAATATTAAGTAAACTGACTCCTGACTCCCCTTTCTGTCCCCAAAACCATTCCTATGAACTTAACAAAGTTAAGTAGGGATGGTATGGTCACATAGTGCTTAGCACAATGCTTTATAGTACCCGCAACCCAGGTTCAATTCCCGCCGCTGTCTGTAAGAAGTTTGTATGTTCTCCTCATGACCACGTGAGTTCCTCAGGGTGCTCTGATTTCCTCCCATAATCCAAAGACACACTAGTTGGTAGATTAATTGGTCATTGTAAATTGTCCCGTGATTAGGTTGGGGTTAAATCAGGAGTGCTGGACAGTGTGGCTTGAATTCCGCGCTGCATCTCAACAAACAAAAAAAGAAACAAATAAATAAATAAATTGTCCAGCATAGAGATGTTAAGCGCTCGAGAAGTGACAAAGTAATTTGGGGTAATTAGTAGCACTGATGTACAGAGGGATCTTGAAGTGCAAATCCATTGCTTCCTGAAAGTGGCAACACTACAGTGGTGCTAGAAAGTTGATCCCTGTAAAATTTTCTTTATGTCTGCATAAATGTGACCTAAAATGTGATCAGATCTTCATGTAAGTTCTAAACCTAGATAAGGAGAACCCAATTAAATAAATAATGTGAAAAACATTATACCTATTGAGAAAACGTACTGTGCCTAGGACCAGAGGGCACAACGTCAGAGTAGAGGAACATCCCTTTAGAGCACAGATGGGGAATTTCTTTAGCCAGAGGATGGTAAATCTAAGGAATTTGTTGCTACAGGTGGCTGTAGAGACCAAGTCAATAGTTATATTTAAAGCAGAGATTGATAGGTTCATGATTAGTCAGGGAGCTAAAGGTTAAAGGCATAAGGCAGGAGAATTGGATTGAGAGGGATAATAAATCAGCCATGATAGAGTGGCAGAGTAGACTCGATGAGCTGAATGGCCTAATTCTGTTCCAAAGTCGTATGGTCTAAAAATGATTCAATATTCCATGTATTTGTTGGAAAAAGTATGTGAACCTTTCGGTTACTGGTGTGACCCCCTTATACAGCAATAACTTCAACCAGGTGTTTCCGTTAACTTGATCAGTCCTGCACATCAGCTTGGAGGAATTATAGGCCTTTCCTCCTTACAAAACTATTTCAACTTTGGGATGTTGGTGGGCTTCCTTGCATGAACTGCTGGCTTCAGGTCCTTCCACAATACTTCTATAGGATTAAGGTCAGGACTTTGACTCAGCCATTCCAAAACACAAATTTGCTTCTTTTTAGACCAGTCTGTTGTTGATTTACTCCTGTCTTTTGGAACATTGTCTTGTTGCATTATCCAACTTCTATTAAGCTTTTGGTGATGGACTGCTACCCTGACATTCTCCTGTAAAATGTCTTGATACAATCTGAATTCACTGTTCCCTCAATGATTGCAAGCTGTCCAGGCCCTGAGGCAGCAAACAGCCCCAAACCATGATGCTCCTTCCATCATGCTTCACAGTTGGGATGAGGTTTTGGTGTTGGTGTGCATTGCCTTTTTTCCTCCAAACATAGCAATGTGCATTTCTGCCAAAAAGTTCAACTTTTATCTCATCTGTCCACATGACATTGTCCCAGAGGTGTTGTAGAACATCCAGGTGGTCTTTTGCAAACTTGAGACGTGCAGCAATGTGTTTTTCTTGGAGAGCAGTGGTTTCCTCTGTGGTGTCCTTCCACAAACACCATTCTTCTAAAGTGTTTTTCTTATAGTGGACACATGAACAAAAACTTTAGCAAGTTCTAGAGATTTTTGCAGCTCTAATGCTGTTACTTTTGGGTTCTTTTTCACCTCTCGGTGTGATCTTTGCAGAATGCCCACTCTTAGGGACAGTTTCAACAGTACTGAGTTTTCTCCATTTGTGGACAATTACTCTTACTGTGGACTGATGAACACTCAGGTCTTTAGAAATGTTTTTGTAGCCTTTTCCAGCTTCATGCATCTCTACAATTCTTGTAAGGTCTTCTGAAAATTGTTTTGATCAAGGCATGATGCACATAAACAGATCTTTCTTAAGAAGAGCAGGCTTTGTCAGTAGCTGACTTAGTGTGTCTTTTTTATAGGGTAGGGCACTTCTACAACCGGCACCTCCAATCTCATCTCATGAGATTGGAACACTGGACTCCAAATAGCTTTTGTAGAAGGCATTACCCCAGAGGTTCACATACTTTTCCCAACAAATACATGTAATATTGGATCATTTTTCTCAATAACTAAATGAACAAGTATCATGTTTTTGTGTTTATTTAATTGGGTTCTCTCTATATAGTTTCAGGACTTATGTAAAGATCTGATCACAATTAGGTCATATTTATGCAGAAATAGAGAAAATTCTACAGGGTTCACAAACCTGGGACCACTGTAGATGGGGTGGTAGAAAATGCACATAGCATAACTTGCTTCATCAGTGGGTTGTTGGGATAAAATTCAGTAGGTCATGTTGTAGCTATGTAATGCTCACATTTGGATTATTGTGTACAGTTCTGGTCAATACATTACAGGATGATTCCCGGATTGAAAGGGTTGACATTTGGGGAATGTTTGGTGGCTCTGGGACTGTGCTTGCTGGAGTTTAGAAGGATGAGGGGGGATCTCATTGAAACCTATCAGGTGCTGAGATGCCTGGATGAATTGGATCTTGGGGATGTTACTATGGTGGGGGTTTCTGGGATCTGAGAGCACAGCCTCAGAATTGAGGGACATCCATTTGGAACAGAGACTAGAAGGAATTTTTTTAGCCAGAGGGTGCTGAATCTGGAATTCATTGCCATAGACGTCTATGGAGGCTAAGTTTTTGGGTGTATTTAGGGCAGAGGTTGATAGGTTCTTGATTAGTAAAGCTATCAATGCTTGGGGGGGGGGGAGAAGGCAGGAGAATGGGGTTGAGAGGGGATAATAAATCAGCCAGGATGGAATGGTGGAGCAGACTCGATGGGCTGAGTGGCCTAATTCTGCTCCTATCTCTTATGGTCTTACAAGTAATTTGAGGGTTCAGAGATGACATGATAGTAACTGGAGCAGGTACGACAACAAAATTTTAGGGACGTTTAGACAGGCCCATGAACAGGCAGCGAATGGAGGGATATTGACCATATGCAGGCAGATGGGATTAGTTTTAATTGGCATCATGTTTAGCACAGTCATTGTGGGCTGAAGGGCCTGTTTCAGTGCTATACCCAGTGGCCACTTTATTAGGTACACCTCTCCACTTGTTCATTAATATAAATATCTAATCAGCCAATTATGTGGCAGTAACCCAGTGCATAAAAGCATGCAGACATGGTCAAGAGGTTCAGTTGTTGTTCAGACCAAACATCAGAATTGGAAAGAAATGTGATCTAAGTGACTTTGACCATGGAATGGTCAGGGTTAGATGGAGTGGTTTGAGTATCTCAGAAACTGCTGATCTCATGGGATTTTCACACACAATGGTTTAGAATTTATAGAGAATGGTGCATGGAACAAAAAAAAAACATCCAGTGAGGAGCAGGTCTATGGGCAAAAACCCCTTGCTAATGAGCGAGGTCAGAGGAGAATGGGCAGACTTGGTTAAGCTGACAGGAAGGTGACAGTAATTCAGATAAGCCACGTGTTACAGAAGCAATGAGCAGAAGAGCATCTCTGAATGCACAACACATGGAACCTTAAAGTGGGTGGGCAAGAGCAGCAGTATTGGTTATATCCAACAATGACAGGAGACCTATGCAGGAGAATTTTTAAAGTGGGAAAGCTGTTGCACTGTGGAATTCCACTCTCTCAAACTAGGAAGTCCGCATCCAGTGGTGTGAGTAGTTATCACATCTCGGGTGTCCCTTGGTTGCAGTGGATAATCATAATTTCGTCTGTGCCTTGTCATTTCCTTTCGCTCTCCACAAATCGTTGTAAAACTGTTAGATCTGACTGTTGATCTCATCCGCCCAGTCCGCCAGAGGTGACTTCAGAGCAGTGGCCAGAAGACAATGAATATACAAACGAGAAAATCTGTAGATGCTGGAAATCAAATACACACAAAATGCTGGAGGAACTCAGCAGATCAGGCAGCATCTATGTAAAAGAGTAACCAGTTGACAATTCGGCTGAGACCCTTCATTGGGACTGGAAAAAAGAGATGAGAGGTCAGAGTTAACAGGTGGGAGGAGAGTGGTAGGTGACAGGTGAAACCAGGAAAGGTGGAGGAGTGAAGTAATGAGCTGGGAAGTTGATAGGTGAAATAGATAAAGGGCTGGTGAAGGGTGAATCTGTCTGGAGAGGACAGAAGGCCATGAAAGAAAGGGAAGGGGGAGTAGCACCAAAGGGGGTGATGGGCATGTAAGGATGAGAAAGGGAAATGGGAATGGTGAAGTGGGGGCAATAACCAGAAGTTCGAGAAATCACATTGCCCCCCCTCCCAACTCCACCATTACATAGAAACATAGAAAACCTATAGCACAATACAGGCCCTTGGGCCCACAAAGCTGCGCTGAACATGTCCTTACCTGAAAAGTTGCCTAGGGTTACCCATGGCCCTCTACTTTTCTCAGCTCCATATATCTGACTACGACTCTCTTAAAAGACCCTATCATATCCACCTCCATCACCGTCGTCAGCAGCCCATTCCACGCACTTGCCACTCTCTGCGTAAAAGGACTTGCCCCTGATATCTCTTACATTCTGCTGAGCGCCACAGTAGTGTAGCAGTTTGTGCGGTACTATTACAGCTTGGGGCATTCAGAGAGTTCAATTCCGGCACTGTTCTGTGAGGAGTCTCTGTATGTCTTCCCCGTGGAATGCGTGGTTTTTTTTTACCAGATCCTCCGGTTTCCACCCATAGACCAAAGGCACATCAGGTAGGTTAATTGGCCATCGTAAATTGTCCTATGATTAGGTTAGGGTTAATTGGGTTTGTTGGGGGTTGCTGCAGTGAGACTCGAAGTTCTGGAGGGGCCTAGTCTGCGCTGTACAATTGAATAAAAATAAATTATAGACGATTTATTATCCTCCTGCCTTCTCCCCATAACTTTTGATCTCCTTAATAATCAAGAACCTATCAATCTCCACTTTAAATATACCCAGTGACTGGGCTTCCATAGTCATCTGTGGCAATGAATTCCGCAGGTTCACCACCCTCCGGCTAAAGAAATTCCTCTTCATCTCTGTTCTAAAGGAACATACTTTTATTCTGAGGTTATGCCCTCTCATCCTAGACTATTGGAAACGTCCTCTCCACATTCTTCTAAACTCCAGTGAGTGCAGGCCCGGAGCCATCAGCTCCTCATACATTAACCCTTCCATTCTTGGGATAATTCTCAAACCTCCTCTGGACTCTCTCCAATGACATCCTTTCTTAGATGAGAGGTACAAAACTCCTTACAATACTCTAAATTTGATTTGACCAATGCCTTATAAAGCCTCATTATTATATCTGTGGTTACATCCTGGCCTGGTATGGGTATGGGAATACCAATACCATGGAAAACGAGTGCAAAGTTGGCAAAGTTCTGTTTAGAGTTAATGGTGTCAAGTTCCTACTGCATTACCACCAGAAGCTAGTATGCTTAAATCTTAGTGTAGAGGAAAATGATTTGCTGTTTAATATCAACTGCTGAATTTTTGTCTGCTCACATCTATTTGATGGTCATTTGCAGACTCTGTCTCTCAATAGCTTTCTCATCTATTTTTGTTCTGCTGATAAATTTGACTGAAACGCTTAATCTCCTCACCATTATCATTAGCACAGATTCTGTACAGCTGAGGCTTCAGCTCAGACCCCATTGCAATCTAGGTTAACCACTTCTGTACTCTCCTTGGGAAAGCATGATATCCTGACAATACCTCAACTGAAGCCTAAATAGTATATTTTTGAAGGTTTGTCTTATCCTTTTGCTTTTTGATGGTTTTAACTTTTCCTATTATCAGTTTGTGATTTCTGCATCCAGGTTTTTCTGTAGTTGAACTATCTTTTAAATTGGGATCATTTAGGAAATTGGAATATTAGAAAGTTGGGATCAATAATTTCCCCCTTATTCAATGTGTGGCTTCCCATTCTTAACGTTTTCAGGATTAGCTTTATTTGTCACTTGTACATTGAAACATAGGGAAGTGTTTTGTTTTGTGTCAGCAGTCAGCACAGTGTGAGGATGTGCTGGTGTCAGCCTGAAAGTCACTGCACTCCTGGAGTCAACATAGCACGCCCACAACTCACTAACCCTAACCCTTACACCTCTTTGGAATGTGGGAGGAATACAGAGCATCTAAAGGAAACACAAGTAGTCGGGAGAGAATGAACAACCTCTTTACAGATGGTGGCAGGAATTGAACCAATGTCACTCGCGCTATAAAGCAAGCTGCAACGCTATCATACCACTCTCACTTTATTAGTTTGTCTTTGCTTATGGCTCTGGAGTTAATTGCTGTTATACTTTTCTATCATCTAGCAATCTGGAACTAATGTCTTTTATTACCAAGAGATTCATTAATATATATCAAAAATAACTGCTCTTAATACCTGTCCCACCCCCAGGGACGTATTCTAAAAATGGTCTTGAAAAATAAACATTAATTTTTAGTGTCTTCATTTTGCCCCTAGCTAAAGCACAGTACCTATTTGATGGATTTCAGTTTTGATGGCCAGTCGTGTACTTTGTCAGAGACTGTACTGATGAAGGTCTCAGCCTGAAGCATCGGCTGTTTATTCATTTCCATAGATGCTGCCTGACCTGCTGAATTCCTCCAGCATTTTGTGTCTGTTGCTCTGGATTTTCCAGCATCTGCAGAATTTCTCGTGTTTGAGAAACTGTTTTTATTCTATTTGCACAATTTGTCTTCGTTTGCTCATTGGTTGTAGCCCAGTCTTTGTTTTTATATAGTTTTCATAAATTCCATTGTATTTCTGTATTTTCCTGTGAATGTTTGCAAGAAAATGAATCTCAAGGCAGTATGTGTTAACCTTGATAGTAAATTTACTTAGAATTTGAATTTTTGAAATCTGCTTTCTCTGTGTTACATGTTCTGTTATGTTTTTTACTGTGTGGCGACTTCCTTTTCGATTAACTTCAGCTCCCATAGCTGGCTTGAATGCCTCATCAGCCTACAGAATATTAAAGCAGTTATGAGATCATGGGAACAGTTTATTTTATTTGGTCCCTTTTAAACTCTCTAGTAATTTTTGGGTGGCAAAGTAGAGATGTGTTTTTACCAAAGGAGGTGTGAGATGCTCCTTCCTTCCGCTAACCTGCGGGTCACCCTTGGGCAAGGTGTAGCACCTGCTTAGCCCCCAATCAGGGTCACGTGAAGCCATGAGAGCAGGTGGTGGATGGTCGTATGAGCAGCTGATGCATATCACAAGTCCTGGTTATGTGACCACTGATGCCAGGCAGATAATCTCTGAAGAGTTTTGATAATGGCTGGGGTCACCCGTCTTGTAACGACACTGCCCAGAAGAAGATGATGTCAAGCACTTCTGTAGAAAAAAATTGCCAAGAACAATCATGGGCATGGAAAGACCGTGATTGCCTATGTTGTCATGCAACATGGTACATAACGAACAAATAAACGAGTAATTTTGTTAACTTAATTCTGTGTTGAGATTAGTTTGACCTTCTGCATTTTCTTCTCTCCCTAGTTTTTCCTTCAGTTCCACTTCAAGATGGAGAAACCGTTACAACCCCCGACCTTGCCTATTGGACCACCTGGACTGAAGCCCAGACCCCCACCACCACCACTCATGAATGGCGTACCACCAAGGGGTCCAGTGCCACCAGAGGGAATGCCAACCCCACGGCCAGCAGCCATGCCCATGCCGCCAATGCCACCAGGAGGTCCTGTGCCACCTGTCCCACCACAACTGCCACCGACTCCGCAAGGCTTGCCCCCAGCCCCACAGAGCATGCCGCCAACCCCACAAAGTATGCCCCCAGCACCTCAGAACATGCCCCCAACACCTCAGAACATGCCCCCAACTCCCCAAGGCATGCCCCCGGCACCTCAGAACATGCCCCCAACTCCCCAAGGCATGCCCCCAACACCGCAGAACATGCCCCCAACACCTCAGAACATGCCTCCAACTCCCCAAGGCATGCCCCCGGCACCTCAGAACATGCCTCCAACTCCCCAAGGCATGCCCCCGGCACCTCAGAACATGCCCCCAACTCCCCAAGGCATGCCCCCGGCACCTCAGAATATGCCCCCAACTCCCCAAGGCATGCCCCCAACTCCCCAAGGCATGCCCCCAACTCCCCAAGGCATGCCCCCAGCTCCACAAGGCATGCCACCAACTCCACAAGGCATGCCCCCAACTCCCCAAGGCATGCCCCCGGCTCCGCAAGGATTGCCCCCAACACCTCAAGGGCCACCTCCAACTCCACAGGGACCACCTCCAACTCCACAGGGCCCACCTCCAGCTCCGGTGCCTGCTCCAGTTTCTGCACCGGTTCCTGCTCCGGTTCCACCAATGATCAGGCCTCCACTGCCCAGTGAGTCTGCACCAATAGCCACACCTCCCACCCCTCTCCCACCACCTGGTGTTCCTCCTCCTCCTCCTACTAACTGACCTCAGTGTTTTCTAAGAATTTTTCGGCAATGTAACTTTTGTAGATTGGTCTTTAATTGTTATTTTGGTTGTATCTAGGGTTCTTGCAAATGTAAAAAAAAACTGCAATACTTCATCATTCATTAAAAACATTTTCCAGCAATTTGTAGTGTGTGCATTATTTTATCTTTTTTTTTAACATGACATTTTACTAGTGCAACTATTTCCAATTATTAAAATATTCTGTATCTCAGATCTTTGGTCGTTGAACACTACAGCACAGAAACAGGCCCTTTGTCTCACCTAGTCTGCAGCGAACTAGTCTGTTCTATAAATCTGCACCTTGTCCAAAGCCCTCCATACCCCTTCAATCCATGTACTTATCCAAACTTCTCTTAAATATTGCAATTAAACCCACATCCAACACTTCCACTGGCAGCTAGGTCCACACTCACAACACCTAAATGAAGATTTCCCTCATGTACCCCTTAAACATTTCACCTTTCACCCTAAACCCATGACCTCTAGTTATAGTCACACCCAACCTCACAGGAAAAAACCTGCTTGCATTTACCTAATCTATACCCCTTATAATTTTGTATACCTCTATCAAATCTTCCTTCATTCTCCTACACTCTGGGAAATAAAATCCTAACCTATTCAAACTTTCCCCAGAACTCAGGTCCCGGCAAAATCCGTGTAAATTTTCTCTGCACTCTCAATCTTACTGGTATATTTCCTGTAGGTAAGTAGCCAAAACTGTACACATTACAGGTAGTCCGCAAGTTACAAATGTCTGACTTACAACTCATACTTACGAACCGAGAAAGGAGAACGCCGTCAGCCATTTTAAGTTGGATCGCGAAGCCGTCTGCCATTTTAAGTCGTTGCTGTTGACACTGTGATGAGTGTTTAAATTTGTATTTGGCTTAAATTGTTCTTAGTAAAATTCACCCTGACCCCGCCCCCCCATGTTCCGGTCGGCTGGTGGCGCAGTCCGATCAGCACCGGGCTAGAGAATGGAGGTTCCCGAGTTCGATTTAGTGACAGATCGCTCCCGTGCCAGGTTGATGTCAAGTTCGCAACTCGACCTTGTAAATAAAACACTGCCACCTCCAGTTTAAATTCCCACGCAGAATATTGTGGAGGATCAAATACCCAAACCCAGCACAGCCCCCACTTGTCCCATTTAACCTGTCTTAGTGCGGTGGAGTTTAGGACCCGAGGAATTCAGTGCTGTGGTCCTTAGGACCCAGTGGGCCTCGGGAGCCGGCGCAGGTCAGGACCCGCCGCCTGCAGTGTTTCTGTTCCACTGACGGGAAGAGATCGTGATTGAAAATGAAGTGGAAATAATAAAGCATTTGGAAAGAGGTGAAATGCCATCGGTCATTGGAAAAGCATTAGGCTACAGTCGGTCAATGATCGGAACAATTTTAAAGGATAAAGAGAATAATAGAGCATGTGAAAGGCCCTGCCCCAATGAAAGCTACAATTATTACTAAGCAACACAGTGGTTTAATTATTTGAATACATTTGTTTCTTAAGTTTTATATGCATAGAAAGGTAAAATATATACTATATACTAAGACAAACGTTTGACTAACTGATGCTAAATAATACCGGATGTACTTGTTCCGACTTACGTACAAACGGACTCAGGGATGATAGATAGATAGATAGATACTTTATTCATCCCCATGGGGAAATTCAACTTTTTTCCAATGTCCCATACACTTGTTGTAGCAAAACTAATTACATACAATACTTAACTCAGTAAAAAAAATATGATATGCATCTAAATCACTATCTCAAAAAGCATTAATAATAGCTTTTAAAAAGTTCTTGTCCTGGCGGTAGAATTGTAAAGCCTAATGGCATTGGGGAGTATTGACCTCTTCATCCTGTCTGAGGAGCATTGCATCGATATTAACCTGTCGCTGAAACTGCTTCTCTGTCTCTGGATGGAACTCGTACATATCACGGGGACTGCCTGTACTACAAATTAGGCGTCACCAACATCTTTTACGACTTCAATATAACATCACGTCATTTAGGAAGTGTATTTGAAAAGAAACTCTTTACTATTCCGTAGAACATAGAAGATTGAGGGGGATTTGATAGGGATATACAAAATTATGGGGTGTATAGATGGGTAAATGCAACCTAGCTTTTTCCACTGAGGTTGGGTGAGACTAGAGCTAGAGGTTATGAGTTAAGGCTGAAAAGTGAAATGTAAGGGCAACATGAAGCGAACTTCTTCACTCAGAGAGTGGTGAGAACGTGGAACGAGCCGCCAGCACAAGTGAATATGATTTCGATTTCAACATTCAAGAGAAGTTTGGATGGAAGGGGTATGCAGGTTGATGGGACTAGGCAGGTTCATAGTTTGTCATGAACTAGATGGGCCAAAGATCCTGCTTCTGTGGTGTAGTGTTCTAGTACTTCATGATTCTGTCGTAGCTTTTAAATCAAATCTTAGAAGATCGAGCTGAATTGAGTTATATAGTTTTTGTGTACATTTGATTGATCAATATTTCACTTTCCATTGACAGCTGATCTGGGAAATCTAGTTTAAGTAGCATTATTACAGTCATTTACTATAGCATTTGTTAATTGTTGACTAGAGTTGTGCAATATTGCAATATTTCAGCTAAGTTTTTATAACTAAGACTTTTGCACAGTACTGTGGTAATTGTATGTATTGCACAGTACAGCTCTGCAAAAACCAAATTTCTTGACAAATGTGCGTGATGGTAAACCTGATTCCGAAATGGGTCTCTGCTGTGGACTGAGAGTGAGAGGGTGCAGGGAGAGGGAATCATGGGTGGGAAAAGGGGAAGGGAGAGAGAAGCACCAGAGGGACATTCTGTAATGATCTATAAATCAACAGTTTGGAGTCAAATGACCCTGCCTGGTGTCTCAGGGCTGGGTGAGTCTGCGCCCATGCTAACCCTCCTCTGGCACTCTGCCACCTATCCACACACCCTCGCCATTTCCAACATCCATTGCTCCTGCCAGATTTGCAAACTCGCTCTGCTCCACGTTGACATATATAGTAGTGTGCAAATGTCTTAGGCATCCTAGCTATATATAGGTGCCAAAGACTTGCACAGTACTGTGTTTGTTCTGCTCATCTTACAACCCAATGGACTTCAGTCTGCTGTTGCATATTGTCGGAAATTGATTGCATGCTTTTTTTTTAAAGATAATGAGATTTAAAGATAAAGATTGTTATTTGTCACGTGTACATCCAAATGTTGAGCCTACAGTGTAACACATCGTTTGCCTCAACACCAACACAGACCGAGCTTGTGCTGGGGGCAGTCCACAAGTGTCGCCACGTTTCTGGCACCAGCACGCCCACAGTGTACTAACTAACACACAAGTCTTTTGGAATGTGGGCGAAAACCCACACAGTCACAGGGAGAGCATACTGTGGAAGTGAATCTTCCAAAGGCCAAAGCAGTAAAGCATTATGCTAACCACTAAGCTACTGTGCTGCTTTCAGTATAATTAAAATTCTAAGAACTAGTTGCATAAAATGATAATGTAATCAACCATCAAAATAGTGTTCTGCATTCTATAGATAACCACAGGGACTTTCCTGAAGCTGTTGTTAAAGAGATGCAGCTAATTCAGTCTCCCAACACAAACGAGTGGTGTTGGTAGCATTGTCAAAGATCAGCAGCAGCATTGGAATGGTTAGCAATTCAACCACAGTCTGTGGCAATTCAAGGTGCTCAGATTAGTTCTTCATTCTTTTTCTCTTTTGTAGTTTCTCTGTGTTCTCAAACAACTGCAGAAAAATTCCCCAAATATCTTTGTAACACACACACACACAAAACACTGGAGGCTCTCAGCAGGTGTGGCAGCACCTACGGAAACGAATAAACAGTCAACGTTTCGGAATAAAGAATCTACGTAATGGGCCAAGACCCTTTGTCAGGACTGAGATGATGTCCTGTGATAGTGATACCAGTGCCGATGAAGTGCCTCCACCCAAAGTGCCAACTCTTATAATTCCTTTCCATGGACGCTGCCTGACCCACTGAGTAACCTCCAGCGTTTTGTGTGTGTTACTCTGGATGCCCAGCATCTGCAGAATCTCTTGTCATCCCAACATCTTTGTACAATACACAGAAGCTGAAGACTGCATCAGGCAGCATCTATGGAGGGAAATGGACAGTCAATGTTTGAGACTGGAATGAAAGGTAGCTGGTGTAAAAAGATGGGTGTGGGGTGGGTGTGGAGGACTGTGCTCATGATGGGGCTAGCTAAGTCTACAACATTGTCCGTTGGAGCCTCCATGCTAGGCTGTAGTGCAGCCAGTCAGAGTACTCTCCACAATGCATCTGTTGAAATTTGCAAGTGTTTGGTGACATACCAAATCTCCTCAAACTCCTAATGAAGTAACGCGGCTGGCGTACCTACTCCCTGATTGTATGACAGATGGAGCCCAACTTTAGATCCAGAAGAGACGAGTGATAATAGTTGATGACAGGAATGAAGCTCGTCAGTGTTCACATGGAAATATCATCGATGATATACAATTTGTTGGTTGTCTGTTGTCCCCAACAATGACAGGTGACCTGTGAGGGAGAGCTTTTAAAGTGGAAAAGCCATTGCACTGCAACATTTCCACTCTCTCAACCTCAGAAGTCCAGGTCCAGTGATGTGAACAAGCGTCATAAACTAGAGAATTTATTGGTGGCAGTCGGTGACCATGATGTCTTGTATACCTTGCCATGCCCTTCGCTCTCCACGGAGCACAGCAGAACTGCCTTCCTGGCCATTGGATCTCATCCACACAGTCTGCCAGAGCTGACCTCGCTGGCTAGGACAGGCGTGTCCTTATCTCACTGGAATGAGGCCCGCTAGCTACCCTCACCTGGTTTAGCCCGCTTGTCGGAGCGGTGTACTGCAGTGTCGCATGCAAACAGCTACTTGGAGCCACAGGTGAGAGCTGAGTGCTCAGTGGGGACCAAAGGTGAGTGAGCTGCCCCAGAATGGACACAACAAGCCCCCTCACTAGTGGTGCTATCCATCCCTGGACACGTCACACAAAAGTAATCGTGCAATCGAAAGGCCTGCTGAAATGGAAATAACAGCTGATTCCTACAGACCACCTGCCCAAATCTCATCTGTTTACATATTTGTGACTGCACATACTGCTGGCCAAAGCTGCTCTCAATAATTCTGTCTCCCTTTCCCTTATTGGGGCAACACAATAGCATAGTGATAACACAGCACTTTACAGTACAGGCAATCTGGGTTCAATTCCCACCTGTCTGTAAAGAGCAAACACGAGGAAATCTGCAGATGCTGGAAATTCAAACGCCCGAAACGTCGACAGCGCTTCTCCCTATAGATGCTGCCTAGCCTGCTGTGTTCCACCAGCATTTTGTGTGTGTTGTTTCTGTCTGTAAAGAGTTTGTTTGTTCTCCCTGTGACCAAATGAGTTTCCTCCGGGTGCTCCGGTTTCCTCCCGCAGTCCAAAGACCTACCAGTTGGTAGGTTATATGGTCATTGTAAATTGTCCTGTGATTAGGCTACGATTAAATCGGGGGATCAAAGGGCAATGCGGCTGGAAGAGCCTATTCCACGCTGTGTCTCAATAAAGAAATAGCTGCAGTTTTGATTTAGTACACCATTAAAAATAAACTGTCTTTGCAGAACCAAATTCCCAGGATATTATGCACAAGTTATTTATAAATATCTTAAGTTCTTGTAAATTCATAAGACCTTAAGATATAGGAGGAGAATTAGACCATTTGGCCCATCAAGTCTGCTCCACCATTTCATCATGGCTGATCCAATTTACCTCTCAGCTCCAATCTCCTGCCTTCTCCCCATATCCCTTTATGCCCTGACCAATCAAGGATCTGTCAGCCTCTGTATTAAATATACATAAAGACTTGGCCTTCACTCCTGTGGCAATGAATTCAATGTTTGTTCTGGTAGATTTTGTGCAATTGCCTTGTAGACTGTAAAGGCGTAGAAAGTCACTGACAGCAATTTCTGGATTTCAGCGTGGAAGCACCCAGTATCTTCTCATCATAGGAAGGATGTGGAAGCTTTAGAGAGGGTGCAGAGGAGATTAACCAGGATGCTGCCTGGATTAGAGAGGGTGCAGAGGAGATTAACCAGGATGCTGCCTGGATTAGAGAGGGTGCAGAGGAGATTCACCAGGATGCTGCCTGGATTAGAGAGGGTGCAGAGGAGATTCACCAGGATGCTGCCTGGATTAGAGAGGGTGCAGAGGAGATTCACCAGGATGCTGCCTGGATTAGACAGGGTGCAGAGGAGATTAACCAGGATGCTGCCTGGATTG